>NC_132799.1:43153633-43430323 GCF_048594095.1 Paramormyrops kingsleyae | reverse complement strand
ATGTTTTTACGCTGTAAGTTACATTTTTATTTCAACATAATTAGAAGATCCCGCAGGAAAATATTAGTCAGTTACTTAATAAATGACCAAAAAGTAGTTGAATAGGACAGCTGGCCAACGTGTCTGTGTGCTTCCACTGACTGGCACCCTGACATATAATGATTTTTAACAACGAGGGGGAAAAATTCATACAGTAAATTAGTTAACAATTATTAGTAATCACCTATAGTTCTCATTTATCATAATGTAAAATTGAAAAACCTTTTCTGACTATTAATCTGCACAATTTAATAATTTAATTAATAGTACCTAATTTGTTTATCATTTTCTGCAATCACTGTGCGTTTAAGCAAGTTTTAAAACTAGCTGTGAAATTGTTGATGCTGTTGTTGATCTGAATGTTGCTGACAGAGCCTTAGGATACGTCTCTATACACATGAGTGAGGGGATGGATGCACTATTCTATGGAGGCCTCTAAAGAGAAAAAAATTATCCCAATTTTATATTGAGAGGGATGGTTAATTCCTTTTTAATGCAGACAACGTTAAAAGTCCCTGTTCTGCCGTTGATCTTTTGCATGCATGCTATCATGTATTAGTTTACTCTGTATTTTGATCACATGTCAAACTAAAGAATTTTTGGTCGTATTTTTGTTCCTAATTTTGAAGTAATTGTAAAATAAAAATGTTGTTCTTTTCCGCCGCCATGCTTCGTCTTACTTGTGAAGGTTATACTTGCATTGAACTTGCTTTGTAGACAGTAAGATCCTGCCGGCATTAATTCTCCACTGTGTGGTAATTTTGAGAAATTGCGCACGTTTCTTATCCCGTCAGAATCGGTAAAACTAACGCCATGCGAATGTGTCTTAGCGCAGAGTTTAAAATATTTACGGTTTCCGGTCAATGAAGGCAGTTTGAAATAAAACAAAAACGGTTAAACTTTCTGGATGCGCAAACTCTCGCTCTTGGCAAAATGGTGCAGATAGTTGAGATAAAGGACTGTTACTCGATGAGATTTCGAATCCATCACTCCTTAAACGTGGAGAACATGGATCCAGAAGGTATTAATGATTATAGTGATTAAATGATAATAAAGTTGTAGCTCCCGGTATGTGACGGACGAAATGAACGGCCAAGTCTGCATTGGCCTAATGCTTGTTAGTTTTGAGGTAAAGCTGATAAGTAACACCTTTGGTTTTCGAGGTAAAATAACCGACCTGTTGAATAATTCAACTTTAATCTACAGAAACAAATGTATTTTGAACTGCAAACGGATACATTGGAAGCAGAGTTTTAAAATGAGAAAATGTAACGATGTGATAGGAAATGCCGTTCGTTATACTCCCCTTCTGTCTCCCATTCTTGCTCATCTTGTTTAAATAATAAGAAAATGAAAAGCAAGATCACTGTTAGTGACAAAAGTGCAGGACTAAATGTGTTTCATTTAATATTTATTCATTTGGATATGTGTGAGAGTAAGCGTATGCATGGATGTTGTCTTCTGGTTTAGCTTTCTTAGCTTTATCGGTAATTCACATTATTTCATTTATCTGACAATCTGAAGCCCATGGACTCATTTTAAACTGATTTTGTAGTAGAGTATTTATCCAGTTATTGTCATGTTCTTATATATCTCTCTGTGTTCCATTTTGTCCCAGTTCATGAGTTTGTGGAGGACAAGTTCATCTCCATTCTGGTCGTGAACTTCGAGAGGAGCCCACTGACCATGGAGAACTTGCAGTCTCTGGCCCTCAGTGTCCCTTCATTTTATTGGCGGCTCACTGGGGAGGAGTTGGATCCCAGCCTATTGCACGTAGCACCTGCACGACTGCAAGTGGTACATCATGGTACAGAGACTGGTGTACAGCATGGGGATGGAGAATCACCAGCTGGGGAGGATGACCATTACGGACAGGAGCTGCCATCATCCAGCTCTATAAGGGAGGCTTCCCCTGCAGCTCCAGCATCCACGACTGAGGATGCTAATGGGCTTCCTGAGGCTCTCCCCTTGGCCTGGGGTGAAGATGAGCCCTCATCTCCATCCTTATCTGTGCCTTCTGACACTCAACCTGGAAGTCAGATTGAGCCAGAACATGCTGAGCCCTCCAGCTCCACCTTCTGGATCCCTGTGGGCCCTAACAGCACGTGGCAGCAGCTTGAGATCGAAGGCCGCAACTACCTGCGGAAGCTGGATGAGCTCAGCATCTCCGATGGACTCTGGAGCATTACGGACTACGGTGATGATCACACCGTGGTCATGTCCGTGCATGTCTCCGTGCATGTGAGCAGTTCTCTGCGAACATGGGGCGTGAGGCAGGAGGAGAGGCCTCCTCAGAGGCCCGCTGGCACCAGACAGAGGAAGCGCAAGGCCGAGCCCGACGACACCAGCGGCTCAAGTTCTCCTCCACCGCACAAGAGGCCCATGCGCTTCTGACTTGATTCCATGTTTTTACGCTGTAAGTTACATTTTTATTTCAACATAATTAGAAGATCCCGCAGGAAAATATTAGTCAGTTACTTAATAAATGACCAAAAAGTAGTTGAATAGGACAGCTGGCCAACGTGTCTGTGTGCTTCCACTGACTGGCACCCTGACATATAATGATTTTTAACAACGAGGGGGAAAAATTCATACAGTAAATTAGTTAACAATAATTAGTAATCACCTATAGTTCTCATTTATCATAATGTAAAATTGAAAAACCTTTTCTGACTATTAATCTGCACAATTTAATAATTTAATTAATAGTACCTAATTTGTTTATCATTTTCTGCAATCACTGTGCGTTTAAGCAAGTTTTAAAACTAGCTGTGAAATTGTTGATGTTGTTGTTGATCTGAATGTTGCTGACAGAGCCTTAGGATACGTCTCTATACACATGAGTGAGGGGATGGATGCACTATTCTATGGAGGCCTCTGAAGAGAAAAAAATTATCCCAATTTTATATTGAGAGGGATGGTTAATTCCTTTTTAATGCAGACAACGTTAAAAGTCCCTGTTCTGCCGTTGATCTTTTGCATGCATGCTATCATGTATTAGTTTACTCTGTATTTTGATCACATGTCAAACTAAAGAATTTTTGGTCGTATTTTTGTTCCTAATTTTGAAGCAATTGTAAAATAAAAATGTTGTTCTTTTCCGCCGCCATGCTTCGTCTTACTTGTGAAGGTTATGCTTGCATTGAACTTGCTTTGTAGACAGTAAGATCCTGCCGGCATTAATTCTCCACTGTGTGGTAATTTTGAGAAATTGCGCACGTTTCTTATCCCGTCAGAATCGGTAAAACTAACGCCATGCGAATGTGTCTTAGCGCAGAGTTTAAAATATTTACGGTTTCCGGTCAATGAAGGCAGTTTGAAATAAAACAAAAACGGTTAAACTTTCTGGATGCGCAAACTCTCGCTCTTGGCAAAACGGTGCAGATAGTTGAGATAAAGGACTGTTACTCGATGAGATTTCGAATCCATCACTCCTTAAACGTGGAGAACATGGATCCAGAAGGTATTAATGATTATAGTGATTAAATGATAATAAAGTTGTAGCTCCCGGTATGTGACGGACGAAATGAACGGCCAAGTCTGCATTGGCCTAATGCTTGTTAGTTTTGAGGTAAAGCTGATAAGTAACACCTTTGGTTTTCGAGGTAAAATAACCGACCTGTTGAATAATTCAACTTTTATCTACAGAAACAAATGTATTTTGAACTGCAAACGGATACATTGGAAGCAGAGTTTTAAAATGAGAAAATGTAACGATGTGATAGGAAATGCCGTTCGTTATACTCCCCTTCTGTCTCCCATTCTTGCTCATCTTGTTTAAATAATAAGAAAATGAAAAGCAAGATCACTGTTAGTGACAAAAGTGCAGGACTAAATGTGTTTCATTTAATATTTATTCATTTGGATATGTGTGAGAGTAAGCGTATGCATGGATGTTGTCTTCTGGTTTAGCTTTCTTAGCTTTATCGGTAATTCACATTATTTCATTTATCTGACAATCTGAAGCCCATGGACTCATTTTAAACTGATTTTGTAGTAGAGTATTTATCCAGTTATTGTCATGTTCTTATATATCTCTCTGTGTTCCATTTTGTCCCAGTTCATGAGTTTGTGGAGGACAAGTTCATCTCCATTCTGGTCGTGAACTTCGAGAGGAGCCCACTGACCATGGAGAACTTGCAGTCTCTGGCCCTCAGTGTCCCTTCATTTTATTGGCGGCTCACTGGGGAGGAGTTGGATCCCAGCCTATTGCACGTAGCAACTGCACGGCTGCAAGTGGTACATCATGGTACAGAGACTGGTGTCCAGCATGGGGATGGAGAATCACCAGCTGAGGAGGATGACCATTACGGACAGGAGCTGCCATCACCCAGCTCTAGAAGGGAGGCTTCCCCTGCAGCTCCAGCATCCACGACTGAGGATGCTAATGGGCTTCCTGAGGCTCTCCCCTTGGCCTGGGGTGAAGATGAGCCCTCATCTCCATCCTTATCTGTGGCTTCTGACACTCAACCTGGAAGTCAGATTGAGCCAGAACATGCTGAGCCCTCCAGCTCCACCTTCTGGATCCCTGTGGGCCCTAACAGCACGTGGCAGCAGCTTGAGATCGAAGGCCGCAACTACCTGCGGAAGCTGGATGAGCTCAGCATCCCCGAGGGACTCTGGGGCATTACGGACTACGGCGATGACCACACCGTGGTCATGTCCGTGCATGTCCCCGTGCATGTGAGCAGTTCTCTGCGAACATGGGGCATGAGGCAGGAGGAGAGGCCTCCTCAGAGGCCCGCTGGCACCAGTCAGAGGAAGCGCAAGGCCGAGCCCGACGACACCAGCGGCTCAAGTTCTCCTCCACCGCACAAGAGGCCCATGCGCTTCTGACTGGATTCCATGTTTTTACGCTGTAAGTTACATTTTTATTTCAACATAATTAGAAGATCCCGCAGGAAAATATTAGTCAGTTACTTAATAAATGACCAAAAAGTAGTTGAATAGGAAAGCTGGCCAACGTGTCTGTGTGCTTCCACTGACTGGCACCCTGACATATAATGATTTTTAACAACGAGGGGGAAAAATTCATACAGTAAATTAGTTAACAATAATTAGTAATCACCTATAGTTCTCATTTATCATAATGTAAAATTGAAAAACCTTTTCTGACTATTAATCTGCACAATTTAATAATTTAATTAATATTACCTAATTTGTTTATCATTTTCTGCAATCACTGTGCGTTTAAGCAAGTTTTAAAACTAGCTGTGAAATTGTTGATGCTGTTGTTGATCTGAATGTTGCTGACAGAGCCTTAGGATACGTCTCTATACACATGAGTGAGGGGATGGATGCACTATTCTATGGAGGCCTCTGAAGAGAAAAAAATTATCCCAATTTTATATTGAGAGGGATGGTTAATTCCTTTTTAATGCAGACAACGTTAAAAGTCCCTGTTCTGCCGTTGATCTTTTGCATGCATGCTATCATGTATTAGTTTACTCTGTATTTTGATCACATGTCAAACTAAAGAATTTTTGGTCGTATTTTTGTTCCTAATTTTGAAGCAATTGTAAAATAAAAATGTTGTTCTTTTCCGCCGCCATGCTTCGTCTTACTTGTGAAGGTTATGCTTGCATTGAACTTGCTTTGTAGACAGTAAGATCCTGCCGGCATTAATTCTCCACTGTGTGGTAATTTTGAGAAATTGCGCACGTTTCTTATCCCGTCAGAATCGGTAAAACTAACGCCATGCGAATGTGTCTTAGCGCAGAGTTTAAAATATTTACGGTTTCCGGTCAATGAAGGCAGTTTGAAATAAAACAAAAACGGTTAAACTTTCTGGATGCGCAAACTCTCGCTCTTGGCAAAACGGTGCAGATAGTTGAGATAAAGGACTGTTACTCGATGAGATTTCGAATCCATCACTCCTTAAACGTGGAGAACATGGATCCAGAAGGTATTAATGATTATAGTGATTAAATGATAATAAAGTTGTAGCTCCCGGTATGTGACAGACGAAATGAACGGCCAAGTCTGCATTGGCCTAATGCTTGTTAGTTTTGAGGTAAAGCTGATAAGTAACACCTTTGGTTTTCGAGGTAAAATAACCGACCTGTTGAATAATTCAACTTTAATCTACAGAAACAAATGTATTTTGAACTGCAAACGGATACATTGGAAGCAGAGTTTTAAAATGAGAAAATGTAACGATGTGATAGGAAATGCCGCTCGTTATACTCCCCTTCTGTCTCCCATTCTTGCTCATCTTGTTTAAATAATAAGAAAATGAAAAGCAAGATCACTGTTAGTGACAAAAGTGCAGGACTAAATGTGTTTCATTTAATATTTATTCATTTGGATATGTGTGAGAGTAAGCGTATGTATGGATGTTGTCTTCCGGTTTAGCTTTCTTAGCTTTATCGGTAATTCACATTATTTCATTTATCTGACAATCTGAAGCCCATGGACTCATTTTAAACTGATTTTGTAGTAGAGTATTTATCCAGTTATTGTCATGTTCTTATATATCTCTCTGTGTTCCATTTTGTCCCAGTTCATGAGTTTGTGGAGGACAAGTTCATCTCCATTCTGGTCGTGAACTTCGAGAGGAGCCCACTGACCATGGAGAACTTGCAGTCTCTGGCCCTCAGTGTCCCTTCATTTTATTGGCGGCTCACTGGGGAGGAGTTGGATCCCAGCCTATTGCACGTAGCAACTGCACGGCTGCAAGTGGTACATCATGGTACAGAGACTGGTGTCCAGCATGGGGATGGAGAATCACCAGCTGAGGAGGATGACCATTACGGACAGGAGCTGCCATCACCCAGCTCTAGAAGGGAGGCTTCCCCTGCAGCTCCAGCATCCACGACTGAGGATGCTAATGGGCTTCCTGAGGCTCTCCCCTTGGCCTGGGGTGAAGATGAGCCCTCATCTCCATCCTTATCTGTGGCTTCTGACACTCAACCTGGAAGTCAGATTGAGCCAGAACATGCTGAGCCCTCCAGCTCCACCTTCTGGATCCCTGTGGGCCCTAACAGCACGTGGCAGCAGCTTGAGATCGAAGGCCGCAACTACCTGCGGAAGCTGGATGAGCTCAGCATCCCCGAGGGACTCTGGGGCATTACGGACTACGGTGATGACCACACCGTGCTCATGTCCGTGCATGTGAGCAGTTCTCTGCGAACATGGGGCGTGAGGCAGGAGGAGAGGCCTCCTCAGAGGCCCGCTGGCACCAGTCAGAGGAAGCGCAAGGCCGAGCCCGACGACACCAGCGGCTCAAGTTCTTCTCCACCGCACAAGAGGCCCATGCGCTTCTGACTGGATTCCATGTTTTTACGCTGTAAGTTACATTTTTATTTCAACATAATTAGAAGATCCCGCAGGAAAATATTAGTCAGTTACTTAATAAATGACCAAAAAGTAGTTGAATAGGACAGCTGGCCAACGTGTCTGTGTGCTTCCACTGACTGGCACCCTGACATATAATGATTTTTAACAACGAGGGGGGAAAATTAATACAGTAAATTAGTTAACAATAATTAGTAATCACGTATAGTTCTCATTTATCATAATGTAAAATTCAATAACCTTTTCTGTCTATTAATCTGCACAATTTAATAATTTAATTAATATTACCTAATTTGTTTATCATTTTCTGCAATCACTGTGCGTTTAAGCAAGTTTTAAAACTAGCTGTGAAATTGTTGATGCTGTTGTTGATCTGAATGTTGCTGACAGAGCCTTAGGATACGTCTCTACCTGTATACACATGAGTGAGGGGATGGATGCACTATTCTATGGAGGCCTCTGAAGAGAAAAAAATTATCCCAATTTTATATTGAGAGGGATGGTTAATTCCTTTTTAATGCAGACAACGTTAAAAGTCCCTGTTCTGCCGTTGATCTTTTGCATGCATGCTATCATGTATTAGTTTACTCTGTATTTTGATCACATGTCAAACTAAAGAATTTTTGGTCGTATTTTTGTTCCTAATTTTGAAGTAATTGTAAAATAAAAATGTTGTTCTTTTCCGCCGCCATGCTTCGTCTTACTTGTGAAGGTTATACTTGCATTGAACTTGCTTTGTAGACAGTAAGATCCTGCCGGCATTAATTCTCCACTGTGTGGTAATTTTGAGAAATTGCGCACGTTTCTTATCCCGTCAGAATCGGTAAAACTAACGCCATGCGAATGTGTCTTAGCGCAGAGTTTAAAATATTTACGGTTTCCGGTCAATGAAGGCAGTTTGAAATAAAACAAAAACGGTTAAACTTTCTGGATGCGCAAACTCTCGCTCTTGGCAAAATGGTGCAGATAGTTGAGATAAAGGACTGTTACTCGATGAGATTTCGAATCCATCACTCCTTAAACGTGGAGAACATGGATCCAGAAGGTATTAATGATTATAGTGATTAAATGATAATAAAGTTGTAGCTCCCGGTATGTGACATACGAAATGAACGGCCAAGTCTGCATTGGCCTAATGCTTGTTAGTTTTGAGGTAAAGCTGATAAGTAACACCTTTGGTTTTCGAGGTAAAATAACCGACCTGTTGAATAATTCAACTTTTATCTACAGAAACAAATGTATTTTGAACTGCAAACGGATACATTGGAAGCAGAGTTTTAAAATGAGAAAATGTAACGATGTGATAGGAAATGCCGTTCGTTATACTCCCCTTCTGTCTCCCATTCTTGCTCATCTTGTTTAAATAATAAGAAAATGAAAAGCAAGATCACTGTTAGTGACAAAAGTGCAGGACTAAATGTGTTTCATTTAATATTTATTCATTTGGATATGTGTGAGAGTAAGCGTATGCATGGATGTTGTCTTCTGGTTTAGCTTTCTTAGCTTTATCGGTAATTCACATTATTTCATTTATCTGACAATCTGAAGCCCATGGACTCATTTTAAACTGATTTTGTAGTAGAGTATTTATCCAGTTATTGTCATGTTCTTATATATCTCTCTGTGTTCCATTTTGTCCCAGTTCATGAGTTTGTGGAGGACAAGTTCATCTCCATTCTGGTCGTGAACTTCGAGAGGAGCCCACTGACCATGGAGAACTTGCAGTCTCTGGCCCTCAGTGTCCCTTCATTTTATTGGCGGCTCACTGGGGAGGAGTTGGATCCCAGCCTATTGCACGTAGCAACTGCACGGCTGCAAGTGGTACATCATGGTACAGAGACTGGTGTCCAGCATGGGGATGGAGAATCACCAGCTGAGGAGGATGACCATTACGGACAGGAGCTGCCATCACCCAGCTCTAGAAGGGAGGCTTCCCCTGCAGCTCCAGCATCCACGACTGAGGATGCTAATGGGCTTCCTGAGGCTCTCCCCTTGGCCTGGGGTGAAGATGAGCCCTCATCTCCATCCTTATCTGTGGCTTCTGACACTCAACCTGGAAGTCAGATTGAGCCAGAACATGCTGAGCCCTCCAGCTCCACCTTCTGGATCCCTGTGGGCCCTAACAGCACGTGGCAGCAGCTTGAGATCGAAGGCCGCAACTACCTGCGGAAGCTGGATGAGCTCAGCATCCCCGAGGGACTCTGGGGCATTACGGACTACGGTGATGACCACACCGTGCTCATGTCCGTGCATGTCTCCGTGCATGTGAGCAGTTCTCTGCGAACATGGGGCGTGAGGCAGGAGGAGAGGCCTCCTCAGAGGCCCGCTGGCACCAGACAGAGGAAGCGCAAGGCCGAGCCCGACGACACCAGCGGCTCAAGTTCTCCTCCACCGCACAAGAGGCCCATGCGCTTCTGACTGGATTCCATGTTTTTACGCTGTAAGTTACATTTTTATTTCAACATAATTAGAAGATCCCGCAGGAAAATATTAGTCAGTTACTTAATAAATGACCAAAAAGTAGTTGAATAGGACAGCTGGCCAACGTGTCTGTGTGCTTCCACTGACTGGCACCCTGACATATAATGATTTTTAACAACGAGGGGGAGAAATTCATACAGTAAATTAGTTAACAATAATTAGTAATCACGTATAGTTCTCATTTATCATAATGTAAAATTCAATAACCTTTTCTGTCTATTAATCTGCACAATTTAATAATTTAATTAATATTACCTAATTTGTTTATCATTTTCTGCAATCACTGTGCGTTTAAGCAAGTTTTAAAACTAGCTGTGAAATTGTTGATGCTGTTGTTGATCTGAATGTTGCTGACAGAGCCTTAGGATACGTCTCTATACACATGAGTGAGGGGATGGATGCACTATTCTATGGAGGCCTCTGAAGAGAAAAAAATTATCCCAATTTTATATTGAGAGGGATGGTTAATTCCTTTTTAATGCAGACAACGTTAAAAGTCCCTGTTCTGCCGTTGATCTTTTGCATGCATGCTATCATGTATTAGTTTACTCTGTATTTTGATCACATGTCAAACTAAAGAATTTTTGGTCGTATTTTTGTTCCTAATTTTGAAGCAATTGTAAAATAAAAATGTTGTTCTTTTCCGCCGCCATGCTTCGTCTTACTTGTGAAGGTTATGCTTGCATTGAACTTGCTTTGTAGACAGTAAGATCCTGCCGGCATTAATTCTCCACTGTGTGGTAATTTTGAGAAATTGCGCACGTTTCTTATCCCGTCAGAATCGGTAAAACTAACGCCATGCGAATGTGTCTTAGCGCAGAGTTTAAAATATTTACGGTTTCCGGTCAATGAAGGCAGTTTGAAATAAAACAAAAACGGTTAAACTTTCTGGATGCGCAAACTCTCGCTCTTGGCAAAACGGTGCAGATAGTTGAGATAAAGGACTGTTACTCGATGAGATTTCGAATCCATCACTCCTTAAACGTGGAGAACATGGATCCAGAAGGTATTAATGATTATAGTGATTAAATGATAATAAAGTTGTAGCTCCCGGTATGTGACAGACGAAATGAACGGCCAAGTCTGCATTGGCCTAATGCTTGTTAGTTTTGAGGTAAAGCTGATAAGTAACACCTTTGGTTTTCGAGGTAAAATAACCGACCTGTTGAATAATTCAACTTTAATCTACAGAAACAAATGTATTTTGAACTGCAAACGGATACATTGGAAGCAGAGTTTTAAAATGAGAAAATGTAACGATGTGATAGGAAATGCCGCTCGTTATACTCCCCTTCTGTCTCCCATTCTTGCTCATCTTGTTTAAATAATAAGAAAATGAAAAGCAAGATCACTGTTAGTGACAAAAGTGCAGGACTAAATGTGTTTCATTTAATATTTATTCATTTGGATATGTGTGAGAGTAAGCGTATGTATGGATGTTGTCTTCCGGTTTAGCTTTCTTAGCTTTATCGGTAATTCACATTATTTCATTTATCTGACAATCTGAAGCCCATGGACTCATTTTAAACTGATTTTGTAGTAGAGTATTTATCCAGTTATTGTCATGTTCTTATATATCTCTCTGTGTTCCATTTTGTCCCAGTTCATGAGTTTGTGGAGGACAAGTTCATCTCCATTCTGGTCGTGAACTTCGAGAGGAGCCCACTGACCATGGAGAACTTGCAGTCTCTGGCCCTCAGTGTCCCTTCATTTTATTGGCGGCTCACTGGGGAGGAGTTGGATCCCAGCCTATTGCACGTAGCAACTGCACGGCTGCAAGTGGTACATCATGGTACAGAGACTGGTGTCCAGCATGGGGATGGAGAATCACCAGCTGAGGAGGATGACCATTACGGACAGGAGCTGCCATCACCCAGCTCTAGAAGGGAGGCTTCCCCTGCAGCTCCAGCATCCACGACTGAGGATGCTAATGGGCTTCCTGAGGCTCTCCCCTTGGCCTGGGGTGAAGATGAGCCCTCATCTCCATCCTTATCTGTGGCTTCTGACACTCAACCTGGAAGTCAGATTGAGCCAGAACATGCTGAGCCCTCCAGCTCCACCTTCTGGATCCCTGTGGGCCCTAACAGCACGTGGCAGCAGCTTGAGATCGAAGGCCGCAACTACCTGCGGAAGCTGGATGAGCTCAGCATCCCCGAGGGACTCTGGGGCATTACGGACTACGGTGATGACCACACCGTGCTCATGTCCGTGCATGTGAGCAGTTCTCTGCGAACATGGGGCGTGAGGCAGGAGGAGAGGCCTCCTCAGAGGCCCGCTGGCACCAGTCAGAGGAAGCGCAAGGCCGAGCCCGACGACACCAGCGGCTCAAGTTCTTCTCCACCGCACAAGAGGCCCATGCGCTTCTGACTGGATTCCATGTTTTTACGCTGTAAGTTACATTTTTATTTCAACATAATTAGAAGATCCCGCAGGAAAATATTAGTCAGTTACTTAATAAATGACCAAAAAGTAGTTGAATAGGACAGCTGGCCAACGTGTCTGTGTGCTTCCACTGACTGGCACCCTGACATATAATGATTTTTAACAACGAGGGGGGAAAATTAATACAGTAAATTAGTTAACAATAATTAGTAATCACGTATAGTTCTCATTTATCATAATGTAAAATTCAATAACCTTTTCTGTCTATTAATCTGCACAATTTAATAATTTAATTAATATTACCTAATTTGTTTATCATTTTCTGCAATCACTGTGCGTTTAAGCAAGTTTTAAAACTAGCTGTGAAATTGTTGATGCTGTTGTTGATCTGAATGTTGCTGACAGAGCCTTAGGATACGTCTCTACCTGTATACACATGAGTGAGGGGATGGATGCACTATTCTATGGAGGCCTCTGAAGAGAAAAAAATTATCCCAATTTTATATTGAGAGGGATGGTTAATTCCTTTTTAATGCAGACAACGTTAAAAGTCCCTGTTCTGCCGTTGATCTTTTGCATGCATGCTATCATGTATTAGTTTACTCTGTATTTTGATCACATGTCAAACTAAAGAATTTTTGGTCGTATTTTTGTTCCTAATTTTGAAGTAATTGTAAAATAAAAATGTTGTTCTTTTCCGCCGCCATGCTTCGTCTTACTTGTGAAGGTTATACTTGCATTGAACTTGCTTTGTAGACAGTAAGATCCTGCCGGCATTAATTCTCCACTGTGTGGTAATTTTGAGAAATTGCGCACGTTTCTTATCCCGTCAGAATCGGTAAAACTAACGCCATGCGAATGTGTCTTAGCGCAGAGTTTAAAATATTTACGGTTTCCGGTCAATGAAGGCAGTTTGAAATAAAACAAAAACGGTTAAACTTTCTGGATGCGCAAACTCTCGCTCTTGGCAAAATGGTGCAGATAGTTGAGATAAAGGACTGTTACTCGATGAGATTTCGAATCCATCACTCCTTAAACGTGGAGAACATGGATCCAGAAGGTATTAATGATTATAGTGATTAAATGATAATAAAGTTGTAGCTCCCGGTATGTGACATACGAAATGAACGGCCAAGTCTGCATTGGCCTAATGCTTGTTAGTTTTGAGGTAAAGCTGATAAGTAACACCTTTGGTTTTCGAGGTAAAATAACCGACCTGTTGAATAATTCAACTTTTATCTACAGAAACAAATGTATTTTGAACTGCAAACGGATACATTGGAAGCAGAGTTTTAAAATGAGAAAATGTAACGATGTGATAGGAAATGCCGTTCGTTATACTCCCCTTCTGTCTCCCATTCTTGCTCATCTTGTTTAAATAATAAGAAAATGAAAAGCAAGATCACTGTTAGTGACAAAAGTGCAGGACTAAATGTGTTTCATTTAATATTTATTCATTTGGATATGTGTGAGAGTAAGCGTATGCATGGATGTTGTCTTCTGGTTTAGCTTTCTTAGCTTTATCGGTAATTCACATTATTTCATTTATCTGACAATCTGAAGCCCATGGACTCATTTTAAACTGATTTTGTAGTAGAGTATTTATCCAGTTATTGTCATGTTCTTATATATCTCTCTGTGTTCCATTTTGTCCCAGTTCATGAGTTTGTGGAGGACAAGTTCATCTCCATTCTGGTCGTGAACTTCGAGAGGAGCCCACTGACCATGGAGAACTTGCAGTCTCTGGCCCTCAGTGTCCCTTCATTTTATTGGCGGCTCACTGGGGAGGAGTTGGATCCCAGCCTATTGCACGTAGCAACTGCACGGCTGCAAGTGGTACATCATGGTACAGAGACTGGTGTCCAGCATGGGGATGGAGAATCACCAGCTGAGGAGGATGACCATTACGGACAGGAGCTGCCATCACCCAGCTCTAGAAGGGAGGCTTCCCCTGCAGCTCCAGCATCCACGACTGAGGATGCTAATGGGCTTCCTGAGGCTCTCCCCTTGGCCTGGGGTGAAGATGAGCCCTCATCTCCATCCTTATCTGTGGCTTCTGACACTCAACCTGGAAGTCAGATTGAGCCAGAACATGCTGAGCCCTCCAGCTCCACCTTCTGGATCCCTGTGGGCCCTAACAGCACGTGGCAGCAGCTTGAGATCGAAGGCCGCAACTACCTGCGGAAGCTGGATGAGCTCAGCATCCCCGAGGGACTCTGGGGCATTACGGACTACGGTGATGACCACACCGTGCTCATGTCCGTGCATGTCTCCGTGCATGTGAGCAGTTCTCTGCGAACATGGGGCGTGAGGCAGGAGGAGAGGCCTCCTCAGAGGCCCGCTGGCACCAGACAGAGGAAGCGCAAGGCCGAGCCCGACGACACCAGCGGCTCAAGTTCTCCTCCACCGCACAAGAGGCCCATGCGCTTCTGACTGGATTCCATGTTTTTACGCTGTAAGTTACATTTTTATTTCAACATAATTAGAAGATCCCGCAGGAAAATATTAGTCAGTTACTTAATAAATGACCAAAAAGTAGTTGAATAGGACAGCTGGCCAACGTGTCTGTGTGCTTCCACTGACTGGCACCCTGACATATAATGATTTTTAACAACGAGGGGGAGAAATTCATACAGTAAATTAGTTAACAATAATTAGTAATCACGTATAGTTCTCATTTATCATAATGTAAAATTCAATAACCTTTTCTGTCTATTAATCTGCACAATTTAATAATTTAATTAATATTACCTAATTTGTTTATCATTTTCTGCAATCACTGTGCGTTTAAGCAAGTTTTAAAACTAGCTGTGAAATTGTTGATGCTGTTGTTGATCTGAATGTTGCTGACAGAGCCTTAGGATACGTCTCTATACACATGAGTGAGGGGATGGATGCACTATTCTATGGAGGCCTCTGAAGAGAAAAAAATTATCCCAATTTTATATTGAGAGGGATGGTTAATTCCTTTTTAATGCAGACAACGTTAAAAGTCCCTGTTCTGCCGTTGATCTTTTGCATGCATGCTATCATGTATTAGTTTACTCTGTATTTTGATCACATGTCAAACTAAAGAATTTTTGGTCGTATTTTTGTTCCTAATTTTGAAGCAATTGTAAAATAAAAATGTTGTTCTTTTCCGCCGCCATGCTTCGTCTTACTTGTGAAGGTTATGCTTGCATTGAACTTGCTTTGTAGACAGTAAGATCCTGCCGGCATTAATTCTCCACTGTGTGGTAATTTTGAGAAATTGCGCACGTTTCTTATCCCGTCAGAATCGGTAAAACTAACGCCATGCGAATGTGTCTTAGCGCAGAGTTTAAAATATTTACGGTTTCCGGTCAATGAAGGCAGTTTGAAATAAAACAAAAACGGTTAAACTTTCTGGATGCGCAAACTCTCGCTCTTGGCAAAACGGTGCAGATAGTTGAGATAAAGGACTGTTACTCGATGAGATTTCGAATCCATCACTCCTTAAACGTGGAGAACATGGATCCAGAAGGTATTAATGATTATAGTGATTAAATGATAATAAAGTTGTAGCTCCCGGTATGTGACAGACGAAATGAACGGCCAAGTCTGCATTGGCCTAATGCTTGTTAGTTTTGAGGTAAAGCTGATAAGTAACACCTTTGGTTTTCGAGGTAAAATAACCGACCTGTTGAATAATTCAACTTTAATCTACAGAAACAAATGTATTTTGAACTGCAAACGGATACATTGGAAGCAGAGTTTTAAAATGAGAAAATGTAACGATGTGATAGGAAATGCCGCTCGTTATACTCCCCTTCTGTCTCCCATTCTTGCTCATCTTGTTTAAATAATAAGAAAATGAAAAGCAAGATCACTGTTAGTGACAAAAGTGCAGGACTAAATGTGTTTCATTTAATATTTATTCATTTGGATATGTGTGAGAGTAAGCGTATGTATGGATGTTGTCTTCCGGTTTAGCTTTCTTAGCTTTATCGGTAATTCACATTATTTCATTTATCTGACAATCTGAAGCCCATGGACTCATTTTAAACTGATTTTGTAGTAGAGTATTTATCCAGTTATTGTCATGTTCTTATATATCTCTCTGTGTTCCATTTTGTCCCAGTTCATGAGTTTGTGGAGGACAAGTTCATCTCCATTCTGGTCGTGAACTTCGAGAGGAGCCCACTGACCATGGAGAACTTGCAGTCTCTGGCCCTCAGTGTCCCTTCATTTTATTGGCGGCTCACTGGGGAGGAGTTGGATCCCAGCCTATTGCACGTAGCAACTGCACGGCTGCAAGTGGTACATCATGGTACAGAGACTGGTGTCCAGCATGGGGATGGAGAATCACCAGCTGAGGAGGATGACCATTACGGACAGGAGCTGCCATCACCCAGCTCTAGAAGGGAGGCTTCCCCTGCAGCTCCAGCATCCACGACTGAGGATGCTAATGGGCTTCCTGAGGCTCTCCCCTTGGCCTGGGGTGAAGATGAGCCCTCATCTCCATCCTTATCTGTGGCTTCTGACACTCAACCTGGAAGTCAGATTGAGCCAGAACATGCTGAGCCCTCCAGCTCCACCTTCTGGATCCCTGTGGGCCCTAACAGCACGTGGCAGCAGCTTGAGATCGAAGGCCGCAACTACCTGCGGAAGCTGGATGAGCTCAGCATCCCCGAGGGACTCTGGGGCATTACGGACTACGGTGATGACCACACCGTGCTCATGTCCGTGCATGTGAGCAGTTCTCTGCGAACATGGGGCGTGAGGCAGGAGGAGAGGCCTCCTCAGAGGCCCGCTGGCACCAGTCAGAGGAAGCGCAAGGCCGAGCCCGACGACACCAGCGGCTCAAGTTCTTCTCCACCGCACAAGAGGCCCATGCGCTTCTGACTGGATTCCATGTTTTTACGCTGTAAGTTACATTTTTATTTCAACATAATTAGAAGATCCCGCAGGAAAATATTAGTCAGTTACTTAATAAATGACCAAAAAGTAGTTGAATAGGACAGCTGGCCAACGTGTCTGTGTGCTTCCACTGACTGGCACCCTGACATATAATGATTTTTAACAACGAGGGGGGAAAATTAATACAGTAAATTAGTTAACAATAATTAGTAATCACGTATAGTTCTCATTTATCATAATGTAAAATTCAATAACCTTTTCTGTCTATTAATCTGCACAATTTAATAATTTAATTAATATTACCTAATTTGTTTATCATTTTCTGCAATCACTGTGCGTTTAAGCAAGTTTTAAAACTAGCTGTGAAATTGTTGATGCTGTTGTTGATCTGAATGTTGCTGACAGAGCCTTAGGATACGTCTCTACCTGTATACACATGAGTGAGGGGATGGATGCACTATTCTATGGAGGCCTCTGAAGAGAAAAAAATTATCCCAATTTTATATTGAGAGGGATGGTTAATTCCTTTTTAATGCAGACAACGTTAAAAGTCCCTGTTCTGCCGTTGATCTTTTGCATGCATGCTATCATGTATTAGTTTACTCTGTATTTTGATCACATGTCAAACTAAAGAATTTTTGGTCGTATTTTTGTTCCTAATTTTGAAGTAATTGTAAAATAAAAATGTTGTTCTTTTCCGCCGCCATGCTTCGTCTTACTTGTGAAGGTTATACTTGCATTGAACTTGCTTTGTAGACAGTAAGATCCTGCCGGCATTAATTCTCCACTGTGTGGTAATTTTGAGAAATTGCGCACGTTTCTTATCCCGTCAGAATCGGTAAAACTAACGCCATGCGAATGTGTCTTAGCGCAGAGTTTAAAATATTTACGGTTTCCGGTCAATGAAGGCAGTTTGAAATAAAACAAAAACGGTTAAACTTTCTGGATGCGCAAACTCTCGCTCTTGGCAAAATGGTGCAGATAGTTGAGATAAAGGACTGTTACTCGATGAGATTTCGAATCCATCACTCCTTAAACGTGGAGAACATGGATCCAGAAGGTATTAATGATTATAGTGATTAAATGATAATAAAGTTGTAGCTCCCGGTATGTGACATACGAAATGAACGGCCAAGTCTGCATTGGCCTAATGCTTGTTAGTTTTGAGGTAAAGCTGATAAGTAACACCTTTGGTTTTCGAGGTAAAATAACCGACCTGTTGAATAATTCAACTTTTATCTACAGAAACAAATGTATTTTGAACTGCAAACGGATACATTGGAAGCAGAGTTTTAAAATGAGAAAATGTAACGATGTGATAGGAAATGCCGTTCGTTATACTCCCCTTCTGTCTCCCATTCTTGCTCATCTTGTTTAAATAATAAGAAAATGAAAAGCAAGATCACTGTTAGTGACAAAAGTGCAGGACTAAATGTGTTTCATTTAATATTTATTCATTTGGATATGTGTGAGAGTAAGCGTATGCATGGATGTTGTCTTCTGGTTTAGCTTTCTTAGCTTTATCGGTAATTCACATTATTTCATTTATCTGACAATCTGAAGCCCATGGACTCATTTTAAACTGATTTTGTAGTAGAGTATTTATCCAGTTATTGTCATGTTCTTATATATCTCTCTGTGTTCCATTTTGTCCCAGTTCATGAGTTTGTGGAGGACAAGTTCATCTCCATTCTGGTCGTGAACTTCGAGAGGAGCCCACTGACCATGGAGAACTTGCAGTCTCTGGCCCTCAGTGTCCCTTCATTTTATTGGCGGCTCACTGGGGAGGAGTTGGATCCCAGCCTATTGCACGTAGCAACTGCACGGCTGCAAGTGGTACATCATGGTACAGAGACTGGTGTCCAGCATGGGGATGGAGAATCACCAGCTGAGGAGGATGACCATTACGGACAGGAGCTGCCATCACCCAGCTCTAGAAGGGAGGCTTCCCCTGCAGCTCCAGCATCCACGACTGAGGATGCTAATGGGCTTCCTGAGGCTCTCCCCTTGGCCTGGGGTGAAGATGAGCCCTCATCTCCATCCTTATCTGTGGCTTCTGACACTCAACCTGGAAGTCAGATTGAGCCAGAACATGCTGAGCCCTCCAGCTCCACCTTCTGGATCCCTGTGGGCCCTAACAGCACGTGGCAGCAGCTAGAGATCGATGGCCGCAACTACCTGCGGAAGCTGGATGAGCTCAGCATCCCCGAAGGACTCTGGGGCATTACGGACTACGGCGATGACCACACCGTGGTCATGTCCGTGCATGTCCCCGTGCATGTGAGCAGTTCTCTGCGAACATGGCGCATGAGGCAGGAGGAGAGGCCTCCTCAGAGGCCCGCTGGCACCAGTCAGAGGAAGCGCAAGGCCGAGCCCGACGACACCAGCGGCTCAAGTTCTCCTCCACCGCACAAGAGGCCCATGCGCTTCTGACTGGATTCCATGTTTTTACGCTGTAAGTTACATTTTTATTTCAACATAATTAGAAGATCCCGCAGGAAAATATTAGTCAGTTACTTAATAAATGACCAAAAAGTAGTTGAATAGGACAGCTGGCCAACGTGTCTGTGTGCTTCCACTGACTGGCACCCTGACATATAATGATTTTTAACAACGAGGGGGAAAAATTCATACAGTAAATTAGTTAACAATAATTAGTAATCAAGTATAGTTCTCATTTATCATAATGTAAAATTCAATAACCTTTTCTGACTATTAATCTGCACAATTTAATAATTTAATTAATATTACCTAATTTGTTTATCATTTTCTGCAATCACTGTGCGTTTAAGCAAGTTTTAAAACTAGCTGTGAAATTGTTGATGCTGTTGTTGATCTGAATGTTGCTGACAGAGCCTTAGGATACGTCTCTATACACATGAGTGAGGGGATGGATGCACTATTCTATGGAGGCCTCTGAAGTAGGGCTGGACAATAATTCGATATCAATATATATCGCGATAGAATTTTTTTCAATAACGGTGATACGATTTTTAAACACATTTCCGATATTTCGATATACATTTGAATATACCAAATGTATAGAGGGAACCGCCAAATTCCCCTTTGTCTTAGCATTTTCTCATCGGTTATGTCGATTCTTTTATGTCGCCGAACCCTAATATCTTGAGCACAAAAGAGGGCCAAAATCGCCATTTAACATCGGTTATCTCCATCCCGGTGACGATTTGCCGGCTTTTAAAAATGTATCACAAGTGCTAAACAGCGCGTATTCAAATCGCATTCGCATGGTAATTTGCTGAACAACGCAGCTGTGAAACGCGATCCAGGTAAAACTTTTTTAGACAGCATAAATAATATTGAAGCATTTGTTTTCAAGCAGACTGTTAAAGGCAAAAGCAACAAAGCATTTTAGACTTTGTAAAGAAACCATAGTAACCGCGTGTATGATACTTTTCATAGCTGTGTCAGAGCGAAATGACTCGTGAATTTAATTTTGACACTGGTTAGCTTTTTGTAAAAACGAACTACAGTACACCCCGCAGGTTTTTGTGATTTTGTGAGCGATCTTTGTGTTTTCAATATAGAAGAATATATTTAATTATATTTCAAAGAATATAATTAAAGGTTTGTATCTAGAAACAACGGTGGTTTTTATTGTATACTGGTAAATCTCTGCTGTAAGTTGGTGCACATATGCCTTTTGTTAAGCAATATGTATGTCGGGGCCGGCTCTACACTGGGGCAAGAGGGGGCAACGCCCCCGTAAGCAAACGTCCTGCCCCCTTAAATCAAACTTTTAGAAGTTGAGGAAGAAAATAATAATTACCCACAAACTGAATATGGACAAGATTTACTACAGTAGCTGAAAAATCCATTGAAAAAGGCACAAACGAGATAATAAGTTTCACTTCTTGTTCGCTCTTTCCCTCCGCGTTCTGTTTGTGCAAGGGCTCACACGGCACTCGGCAGAGATCCCCCACTCACCCTCCCCCCAGCTAAACATCCAATCACTGTTAGTATGCAAATGAGCCAGTTTCTCAGTAGGCAGGGCAGAGCGAAATGAGCTGCGCGATTGCGGGAGGTTTAGAGGAAGCAGCAATCTCTCTCGTCAAAATCATCATTTTGTCTATTTGGGGGGGGGTCTTGATCGTGGGATACTGTACCCCCCAGTACCCCCCGATCAAGCACCCCACAAATAGACAAAAATAGCAGTTGGGTTAAGGTCTTAACATTTTTCTTTTGTTTTTTTTTTTTTTTTAAAGAAAGATAACCTAACCTTGTAGGAAAATTTTATGTAAAACGATTTCAGACACCCCTAGTGTGGACCGTACCATTTTAACCACCTCGGTGCTAGAAGCAGCTTAGCCAGTCGGTTACGTCATTCATTCTCATTGAGCGAGTTGTTCGTTGTGATTTCAAGATTCTTTATTCGTCACATACATAGTTATAACAAGTACAACATGTAGTGAAATGAACCCTGACCGATCCTATTTTTCAGTTTTATATTTCAAGACTCGGTGAATAGATTTTTTCTTTTTCATAACTTAGCCTACCCTTTTTAGTTTTGTTAATATTGGCAATAGTGAAAAGTGTTTTGTTGGGTTCAAATATGTTTGATATAGGCCATCCAATTAAGGTAAACATAATGTTTTTACTTGTTTTAATCTGATGAGGAATATTTTATTTTATTTTTTGTTGTTTTACTTTTCAGTTTTCCCCCTGAGGGATTGCCACCTTACTGTGGTCAGGGGCTTTGCGTGCCTCAGTGACCCTAAGAGCTACACCAGCAGAAGCTTAGCCTTCAGGTGGGACACCCAAGTTGGACAGGTCTTAGGGTAGAGGCCTGACAAAGTGCAATCCAATTACATGACAAAAACAGTTATCCAGAGCACCACCCCACCCCTTTCCCGCCTTTGTCGCCACCATGTGCCCCCTTCACATTTCTGTCTGCCCCCTCATATATGCATGTCTAGAACCGGCCCTGATGTATGTACATATTTATAGCATGCCGATCGCGTCAAACAAATTGCGGCAATGCCAAAAACACCAAAAACCCGTGCATGTACATCCTCAGTTATTAACGCACATAAATAAATTTCAAGCACATGTTAATATATTGCTGCCATATTGGTTTTCGGTTATCTCGATCATCGGTTATCTCGACGCTTTTTGGCAACACCCTAGGCTGGCGACATAACCGGGTTCGACTGTATATGAATAATCAGTCTGTTCTAGTTTAAATGGAAATATATTATTGTTAATAAGCTGAGTCTGAGAGTTTTATTTATCTGATAGTTTATTTCACATTTCTTGTTTGTAAAGGCTAAATACAAATAAAAAGTGAACCTTATTTTTTTTGTACTGTTTTTATTTTTAAAAAAATGATATAATTTTAATAGGAGGAGCCTGGAGGTATTATAGACTTTGCAAATTCAGTTTGCAGACATCCATTGTGTGTGTCCTCGGCAGTTTTTTCCTGAGGCTTTTTAATATTGTCCATATCGATATCGGAATTATATCGTATCGACCAAAATTAAGAAATATATCGTGATATAAATATTTGCCATATCGTCCAGTCCTACTCTGAAGAGAAAAAAATTATCCCAATTTTATATTGAGAGGGATGGTTAATTCCTTTTTAATGCAGACAACGTTAAAAGTCCCTGTTCTGCCGTTGATCTTTTGCATGCATGCTATCATGTATTAGTTTACTCTGTATTTTGATCACATGTCAAACTAAAGAATTTTTGGTCGTATTTTTGTTCCTAATTTTGAAGTAATTGTAAAATAAAAATGTTGTTCTTTTCCGCCGCCATGCTTCGTCTTACTTGTGAAGGTTATACTTGCATTGAACTTGCTTTGTAGACAGTAAGATCCTGCCGGCATTAATTCTCCACTGTGTGGTAATTTTGAGAAATTGCGCACGTTTCTTATCCCGTCAGAATCGGTAAAACTAACGCCATGCGAATGTGTCTTAGCGCAGAGTTTAAAATATTTACGGTTTCCGGTCAATGAAGGCAGTTTGAAATAAAACAAAAACGGTTAAACTTTCTGGATGCGCAAACTCTCGCTCTTGGCAAAACGGTGCAGATAGTTGAGATAAAGGACTGTTACTCGATGAGATTTCGAATCCATCACTCCTTAAACGTGGAGAACATGGATCCAGAAGGTATTAATGATTAAAGTGATTAAATGATAATAAAGTTGTAGCTCCCGGTATGTGACATACGAAATGAACGGCCAAGTCTGCATTGGCCTAATGCTTGTTAGTTTTGAGGTAAAGCTGATAAGTAACACCTTTCGTTTTCGAGGTAAAATAACCGACCTGTTGAATAATTCAACTTTTATCTACAGAAACAAATGTATTTTGAACTGCAAACGGATACATTGGAAGCAGAGTTTTAAAATGAGAAAATGTAACGATGTGATAGGAAATGCCGTTCGTTATACTCTCCTTCTGTCTCCCATTCTTGCTCATCTTGTTTAAATAATAAGAAAATGAAAAGCAGGATCACTGTTAGTGACAAAAGTGCAGGACTAAATGTGTTTTATTTAATATTTATTCATTTGGATATGTGTGAGAGTAAGCGTATGCATGGATGTTGTCTTCTGGTTTAGCTTTCTTAGCTTTATCGGTAATTCACATTATTTCATTTATCTGACAATCTGAAGCCCATGGACTCATTTTAAACTGATTTTGTAGTAGAGTATTTATCCAGTTATTGTCATGTTCTTATATATCTCTCTGTGTTCCATTTTGTCCCAGTTCATGAGTTTGTGGAGGACAAGTTCATCTCCATTCTGGTCGTGAACTTCGAGAGGAGCCCACTGACCATGGAGAACTTGCAGTCTCTGGCCCTCAGTGTCCCTTCATTTTATTGGCGGCTCACTGGGGAGGAGTTGGATCCCAGCCTATTGCACGTAGCAACTGCACGGCTGCAAGTGGTACATCATGGTACAGAGACTGGTGTACAGCATGGGGATGGAGAATCACCAGCTGGGGAGGATGACCATTACGGACAGGAGCTGCCATCACCCAGCTCTAGAAGGGAGGCTTCCCCTGCAGCTCCAGCATCCACGACTGAGGATGCTAATGGGCTTCCTGAGGCTCTCCCCTTGGCCTGGGGTGAAGATGAGCCCTCATCTCCATCCTTATCTGTGGCTTCTGACACTCAACCTGGAAGTCAGATTGAGCCAGAACATGCTGAGCCCTCCAGCTCCACCTTCTGGATCCCTGTGGGCCCTAACAGCACGTGGCAGCAGCTTGAGATCGAAGGCCGCAACTACCTGCGGAAACTGGATGAGCTCAGCATCCCCGAGGGACTCTGGGGCATTACGGACTATGGTGATGACCACACCGTGGTCATGTCCGTGCATGTGCCCGTGCATGTGAGCAGTTCTCTGCGAACATGGGGCGTGAGGCAGGAGGAGAGGCCTCCTCAGAGGCCCACTGGCACCAGTCAGAGGAAGCGCAAGGCCGAGCCCGACGACACCAGCGGCTCAAGTTCTCCTCCACCGCACAAGAGGCCCATGCGCTTCTGACTGGATTCCATGTTTTTACGCTGTAAGTTACATTTTTATTTCAACATAATTAGAAGATCCCGCAGGAAAATATTAGTCAGTTACTTAATAAATGACCAAAAAGTAGTTGAATAGGACAGCTGGCCAACGTGTCTGTGTGCTTCCACTGACTGGCACCCTGACATATAATGATTTTTAACAACGAGGGGGAGAAATTCATACAGTAAATTAGTTAACAATAATTAGTAATCACGTATAGTTCTCATTTATCAGAATGTAAAATTCAATAACCTTTTCTGACTATTAATCTGCACAATTTAATAATTTAATTAATATTACCTAATTTGTTTATCATTTTCTTCAATCACTGTGCGTTTAAGCAAGTTTTAAAACTAGCTGTGAAATTGTTGATGCTGTTGTTGATCTGAATGTTGCTGACAGAGCCTTAGGATATGTCTCTATACACATGAGTGAGGGGATGGATGCACTATTCTATGGAGGCCTCTGAAGAGAAAAAAATTATCCCAATTTTATATTGAGAGGGATGGTTAATTCCTTTTTAATGCAGACAACGTTAAAAGTCCCTGTTCTGCCGTTGATCTTTTGCATGCATGCTATCATGTATTAGTTTACTCTGTATTTTGATCACATGTCAAACTAAAGAATTTTTGGTCGTATTTTTGTTCCTAATTTTGAAGTAATTGTAAAATAAAAATGTTGTTCTTTTCCGCCGCCATGCTTCGTCTTACTTGTGAAGGTTATACTTGCATTGAACTTGCTTTGTAGACAGTAAGATCCTGCCGGCATTAATTCTCCACTGTGTGGTAATTTTGAGAAATTGCGCACGTTTCTTATCCCGTCAGAATCGGTAAAACTAACGTCATGCGAATGTGTCTTAGCGCAGAGTTTAAAATATTTACGGTTTCCGGTCAATGAAGGCAGTTTGAAATAAAACAAAAACGGTTAAACTTTCTGGATGCGCAAACTCTCGCTCTTGGCAAAATGGTGCAGATAGTTGAGATAAAGGACTGTTACTCGATGAGATTTCGAATCCATCACTCCTTAAACGTGGAGAACATGGATCCAGAAGGTATTAATGATTATAGTGATTAAATGATAATAAAGTTGTAGCTCCCGGTATGTGACAGATGAAATGAACGGCCAAGTCTGCATTGGCCTAATGCTTGTTAGTTTTGAGGTTAAGCTGATAAGTAACACCTTTGGTTTTCGAGGTAAAATAACCGACCTGTTAAATAATTCAACTTTATTCCACAGAAACAAATGTATTTTGAACTGCAAACGGATACATTGGAAGCAGAGTTTTAAAATGAGAAAATGTAACGATGTGATAGGAAATGCCGTTCGTTATACTCCCCTTCTGTCTCCCATTCTTGCTCATCTTGTTTAAATAATAAGAAAATGAAAAGCAAGATCACTGTTAGTGACAAAAGTGCAGGACTAAATGTGTTTCATTTAATATTTATTCATTTGGATATGTGTGAGAGTAAGAGTATGCATGGATGTTGTCTTCTGGTTTAGCTTTCTTAGCTTTATCGGTAATTCACATTATTTCATTTATCTGACAATCTGAAGCCCATGGACTCATTTTAAACTGATTTTGTAGTAGAGTATTTATCCAGTTATTGTCATGTTCTTATATATCTCTCTGTGTTCCATTTTGTCCCAGTTCATGAGTTTGTGGAGGACAAGTTCATCTCCATTCTGGTCGTGAACTTCGAGAGGAGCCCACTGACCATGGAGAACTTGCAGTCTCTGGCCCTCAGTGTCCCTTCATTTTATTGGCGGCTCACTGGGGAGGAGTTGGATCCCAGCCTATTGCACGTAGCAACTGCACGGCTGCAAGTGGTACATCATGGAACAGAGACTGCTGTCCAGCATGGGGATGGAGAATCACCAGCTGAGGAGGATGACCATTACGGACAGGAGCTGCCATCACCCAGCTCTAGAAGGGAGGCTTCCCCTGCAGCTCCAGCATCCACGACTGAGGATGCTAATGGGCTTCCTGAGGCTCTCCCCTTGGCCTGGGGTGAAGATGAGCCCTCATCTCCATCCTTATCTGTGGCTTCTGACACTCAACCTGGAAGTCAGATTGAGCCAGGACATGCTGAGCCCTCCAGCTCCACCTTCTGGATCCCTGTGGGCCCTAACAGCACGTGGCAGCAGCTTGAGATCGAAGGCCGCAACTACCTGCGGAAGCTGGATGAGCTCAGCATCCCCGAGGGACTCTGGGGCATTACGGACTATGGTGATGACCACACCGTGGTCATGTCCGTGCATGTCTCCGTGCATGTGAGCAGTTCTCTGCGAACATGGGGCGTGAGGCAGGAGGAGAGGCCTCCTCAGAGGCCCGCTGGCACCAGTCAGAGGAAGCGCAAGGCCGAGTCCGATGACACCAACGGCTCAAGTTCTCCTCCACCGCACAAGAGGCCCATGCGCTTCTGACTGGATTCCATGTTTTTACGCTGTAAGTTACATTTTTATTTCAACATAATTAGAAGATCCCGCAGGAAAATATTAGTCAGTTACTTAATAAATGACCAAAAAGTAGTTGCTGCAGTATATATTCCATAAATTTACTGCAGTTTTATTAGTCCTTATAAAGTAATAACTGTAAGCGTTCTTTAAGTATGAAAGAGTTTAATACACCTGCAGCGGACGGGCACGTGTCCCCATAATTATAACTTTAGGTTACATTTCTGCATGACTTAGTATTCAGTAAGTACCAGGTAGTGTTGGGTGGTACTCACGTCTCGTATTTACCATTTATATCAGTCTTCAAAGTCTTTAGATAATTAAGGTTGATCTTGGTTGTTTTCTTGCCTGGAGAAACAGAATTTTGATGCCATGATGCCACAGCAGCACAACAGCTGTCAGTACGGGGGAGGTATGAGTTTGAAACGTTCATCAGCCTCTCAGCCACGCATCTCGCCTGGATACGGGATTCAGCTTTTATTCTTCTGTATTACTCCCTAAGTCCCTCACTCTGCACAATCTCAATACCGTTTGCTTTATAGGAGGGAGGAGCAGCACAAATGCAGCTGACAGACGTAAAGCCATGTGCTGGCAGCAGATGCTTCGCACCCCTTAATAGCGGATCTGTTGCTGGTAAGACTGTCTGTGCTGCCTGGCATCTCAGTAACCAGGTGAAACTCCCCAGGCAAGGTAAGGATCATATTGTGTTGAGTTTGTGAGTTTCCTGTGTGTAAAGACAGTTTTAGGGTCAGTATGGAGCCTGGCACAGGCATGAGCTGGGGAGACGTGACCAAAGACTCATTCACAGTCTGCACTGTTACTCTTGTGTGTCTTTTCATTCAAATCTCTTTCCCCACAGTGTCCATCATCTTGAGCAGCACCGGCTGTGATTTAGCATGAAGGATGCCTGTTCAGTTTTCCACCTGAACAAGTGCCCTCTGGACCCAGGTGTGCACTACATGAGCACTTTATGTTCCTGACTCCTTATCAGCGTTTACATTTACATTCTCAGCCAGTATTTAATCTGTAAAGTTCCACTCTGTGAGATTTATACAGACACGAATAAAGAGCACAGTCAAAGGATGTTTTTGCTTCTGCCTCATTTAACAGGCTATTCCCAATTTCCCTCTGGGTCTGTGTTTTCACCTCTTGAATGCTGGGATTTGTAGGCCCCGAGGTGCTGCCAGCGAGGGTGAGAGGGTTCAGAGATGGAGGAAGCCAGGGTGTTGCTGCAGTCCAGCAGTCAGAGCCACATTAACACAGGTACACCCCCTCAGTATGTGTCTTGTATGCATATCAGATCTGGCTGAACATAGTCCTCCAAAGCTGTAGTGTAATCCTGGTCAACCTCTGGGGTTAGTTGCTCTGTTGGCCTGTGGAAAAATGGGTACTCTTAATGTATTCTGTGTGTTTTGCAGGAATATTTCCAGGCACTCTACACCAACCTGGCTCACCTGGACAATAAAAGCTGTTATATCAGGCTGCTGCTTGTGGACTACAGCTGAGCCTTCAACAGAATCATTCCATGCTGGCTCACGGCTAAGCTCCTGAACTTGGGGTCAGCTCTTCACCATGTACTGTAACTGGATTCTGGACTTTCTCACCGGCAGACTCCCAACAAGTGTGCATCGGTGGGAAGAACTCTTCCTCCATCATCACCAACACGGGCAACCCCGCAGGGCAGTGTGCTGAGCCCCCTGCTCTACTCCATCTTCACCCACGACTGCATAACCAAGTTTCGCTCCAACTCCATCTTGAAGCTGCTGACGACACCACCGTCATTGGTCTGATCTGCAACGATGATGAGGAGGTCAGAGATCCTGAAGGATGCTGTCGAGATAGCCTCACCGTCAACGTTAGCAAAACCAAGTAGCTGATCCTGGACTTTGACAAGCAGGTGACTCTCCAAAGTCCTAGCTACATCGCAGAGGATGGTGTGGAGCAGATCAACAGGGTCAAGTTCCTCGGGCACACAGCTTCCAAGACATCGTCTTCACACACTGTCTGACATGACACTAACATTTCCTCACACTGCCACTATTACCTCATGCTGTACCGTTGCTGTGTCTGTCTATGTTGTTTCCATTACTTTAATTTTATTTATATTGTTTTATCACTGGTGCTCTCTGTTTATACTGTTGACGTTAGGGCTGCCACTACCGACTATTGTTTTTTTTTGTTTTTTGTTTTTTTTCTCTCATCAGCAGCGAGTTACAGCAGCTCTGTCCTGTTTATTGTTTTGTTTGGCGTGTTTTAATGTTTATTTTTTTGCTTTTTGTTTTTCTCTCATTTTTTTAAAACCTTCATGGGGTGAGGGACCACGTGACGCTCAGTGGTGCATGGCGGCGTTTTAGTCTCGCTCCCCAAGTCCTACCGCCGGTTTCCCGTTTTTTTGAATGTCTATCAGGCACTTTTATTTTGGTTTACTTTGCTGAACTCGTCCGCATAACTTTACTGCTATTATGGATCACTCTGGGCGCAGAACACCTCCTCAATCTTCGACCGCAAGTCCGGCGAAGAAAGCACAAAACCATGTGCGGGCATGTTGCGTCAGCGCTGGCAACATGGCGGGTAGCGCTGACGCGCTGAGTTCGGATGTTTGCAGGTTAAAAGAGTTTGTTAAGGAGCAGATCGAGTCTCTCCATACAAACCTGCCGTCCTCCTTCCAGAGGAATTTTACAGATCTGAGGGCTGATGTCGGCGATCTGAAGGTGGAGCAGCAAAAGCTCGGTAAATCTTTTGAGTTGTTTCAAGGCCAAGTCCAGAAACACGAAATTGAACTGGGGTTCAATTTCGAAGTTGGTCTCCTTCGTAATAAGCTTGCCGAGCAGGAGGATAGGGAGCGGAGAAATAATATCAGGATCGTCGGGGTTCCGGAAGACGTGGAGAAGGGCAACTTACTGCGGTTTTTGGATCTTCAGTGGACGAAGTGGTTTCCGGGTCTTGCCAACTTCAGTCCCGAAGTGATGAGGGCTCATCGGGTGTCTGCCGGCAGTGGCGATGGTTTGCGCCCGTGCCCCATTGTTCTGAATCTCCTACGCTACACCGAACGGCAGATTATACTGCAGGAGGCTCGGAGATCGCCGGTTCGTTTCGAGGGACGAAAAATCCTTTTTTTCGCCGTTTTCAGCGCCCAGACGGCCCGAGCTCGCAAGGCTATGTCCCCCGTTCTGAAGAAGGCTCGGGAAGCTGGTGTTCCTGCTTTTCTGTTGTACCCGACTAAAGTTCGCCTTTCTTTTGCGGGTAACCAGTGGTTTTTTACCGACCCAGAAGAAGCTCTTCAGGCAATCGGCGCTTTCACCTCCACCGGGTCCTGGCCAATTTAATATGCTTATTCGGTCTGCTTTGTTGTTTGCCTGTTATTATATTGCGGTCACACTGTGCGTGTGGAGTATATAAATCGGGTGCTTTTCTGTTAACGATTTTGTGTCTGTTCTATAGTTGATTTTGCTTTGTAGTTTACGCCGGGGGTGGCCGGCGGGCTTGAGTATTCACGCATGCCTTATCCCCTGCGTGTCACGCGCTGGCTTTTGGCCCCGCGCTGTTCTGGGGGGATGGGGGGGAGGGGGGTGTTTTGTGTTTGTTTTGCCTTGGGGTTCGCGCCCTTCGGCTCATTGGATGATGGTGTTCTGTCTTATGGGGTGTTAGGGGTTTGTATTACTGGAGCTTATTTGTTTATGGGTTGTCTGTTTTCACTAATTCCTTCTCTAACGATGTGCTACTCTATTGACGTCTCCCTCTTTGTCTCTCTCTCTCCAGTATTGTGCTGTGGATCTATGTCTTTTATAGTTGCTGATGGCTAACTTAGTTATGGCTACCTGGAACGTGAGGACGCTTTCGACCCCTCAGAAGCGCTCTAGTGTCACAGACATTTTGTTTAGAAATAGGGTGGACATTTTTTGCAGGAGACACATTTGGAGTGCATTGGTGCATTTGGACCAAGCGCATGAGGCTCGTATCGCCAGGGTGCGGGCCGAACGCAATGGTTTACTTTTGCGTAAGGCTGAATTTCTTGTACATCGCACTAGGACACGGTATTACACTAGTGGAGCTAAGCCTGGTAAGTTGTTGGCGCTTAGGCTCCGCCAGTGTGACACTTTTCAAGTGTAAAATTCAAGGATGGAGCTGTAACCACCAACCCTTCTGAAATTAATGACCGTTTTCTTGATTTCTATAAGGATCTCTACTTATCCGACAGCCCTCCATCTCAGACAACCCTGGACTCGCCTTTTTCCCTGGCTTCTCTCCCTATACTTGCTCAGCAGGATGCCTTACTACTGGAAGCCCCCATTACATTTTGTGAGCTCACTGAGGCCCTTAAGTCATTTTCTAAGAATAAAGCTCCTGGGATGGATGGTATTCAAGCTGAGGTGCTGCTCACCTTCTGGGCACAGTTAGCCTCCCCTCTGTTTCGTATGCTGTCCTCCGCCATACGCTCCTCTCAGCTCCACCCCGCTTTAAATTCTGTGATAATCTCTTTGCTTTTAAAACAGGGCAAAGACTCTGCTGATTGTTCCAGCTACCGTCCCCTATCTTTAATGAACTCTGATGTTAAGCTATTGGCTAAGGTGTTGGCTCGCCGCCTTCAGTTAATGATAGCTAAGATTGTACATCCCGATCAGACTGGTTTTATTTCAGCTCGCTACGCAGCCGACAATATGCGTCGTCTTCTGCATATTGTTAAAAATGATTATTCTTCCTCTCCTCCCACTGCTCTTTTCTCATTGGATGCCGAGAAGGCCTTTGACAGGCTTAATTGGAGTTTCCTCTGGGAAATTTTTTTTTTGCCCCGCTTAAATTTCTTAAGTGCTATGCTTCCTTTGCCGCCCCCTTCCCACTTTTTGAAAGATGTCCGGTCGACAGTAACGTCCTTTCTCTGGAATGCCCGCAAGCCTCGCATCAGCTGCAACATCTCCCTTTTCTCTCCCTGAAAGCTAAGGCAGCTAAACCTGTGCTAGGCTCAATTGTGTCTTATGCTGTGCAGATTTTCCATCGGGTCGAGAAGCGCACTGGCTCTGTCCCTGTCTGGCACTCAAATACACCAGTATTTCTTAATAGAGCGCTTAACATTGGTGGTCAGCCCATCACAAACTCCCGGTGGATCTCGTCCGGAATCCGTGTTTTGGGTGATCTATTTGATGACTCTGGCCTCCTCACGTTCCAGGCTCTCAGCTCTAAATTTCCTATCCCTCCTTCTTCCTTCTTTTTCTTTCTACAACTGCGATCTGTCTTCAGAACATGTGGGATTTCCTTCTCTGCTCCTTTGCCTATTCACCCCTTTTGCAAATTTGTGGCTTCCCTGTCCAAATCTAATAGACCAGTCTCCACGCTGGACATGTTTTTGCGTAATGCTGGTCAGGTTATTCCACCTGTTGCCCGTAAATGGGGTGATATCTCTTCTCCTTCTCCATTGTGCTGGCGCACCATTTTTAAAAATATTAAGCGGGCTTCTAGAAATCCCAATCACCAGCACGTTCAGTTTAGTTTTGTGCACAGGATGTACTGTACTCCACGATTGCGCTTCGCTATGGCTCTCGATCCTGATACCCTTTGTAAATTGTGCCCACTTAGAGCCCTTGGTATGTTCTGGGAATGTCCACCTGTGGCCGCTCTTTGGTATGCGGTCTCCTCCTTTCTTTCTGATCTGCTGGATGTGACTGTCCCATGTTCTCCTCAATCTCTGTTACTCTTAGATTTCTCTCTCCTTTCTTTTTCCCCTTCTCAGCAACAGACGATTTCTTTATCCTCTGTCGCTGCAAAGCTTCTGTTGGTCTCAAGGTGGAAAGACCCGAGTCGTTGCACTTTCATAGTCTGGAGGGCTTCCCTTTACAATCTGATCATGTTGGAGCTGTCTGCTGCTTGAATAAATGGTGCCTCAGACGTTACTATCAACAATTGGGAGCGTAATGCTTCACTTGTACTACAGTACATTGAGGAGAGCACATCACCTATTGTGTCTGGTTAATTTCTTATGTTCTTATGTTCTGGTACGGTTATGTAGATATGCTATATGGCAATATATTTGGTGTGTGTGTTGTGTATCTATGTGGATGTCTGGGGGTGTGCATGCATTTGCATTTATAGGTGTATGTGTTTTATTTATTATTGCTGTATGTATATTACTGTGTATGTATATAGATGTATATTCTTTTGTTTCCTTTAATGTCTTGGGGGGGGGGGGGTTTGGTTCTGGTGTTTTTTTTGTTTTGTATGTTGAACAGTTTTTGATGTGTCACTTTTTTGTGCATTGTAGTAAAACCCAATAAAAAATTGGTTGCAAAAAAAAAAACCAGAATGATCATTTAAAAAAAACAAAACCTTTATGAGGTTGTGCAAAGAGGGGTACGACTTTCATCACGTTTGCACTTCTCTACATCATTTTTGGCCAATTTTTTGAGTCTTAATGGCGGTGTCATCTGAGAACTTCTTTTTATAAAATGCATATTATGTTTAAAAAAATTCCAGCTTTACGGTTTCAGGACAGAACAGCCACTCTGTTATGATGAACATTACGGTATTTTGAGTGTTATTAGTTGTGGCGCCCCTTACTGTACACTGACTACGCCACCCCTTGCGATTCACTACCTACTGAGTGTGCCAGAGCAAGGGAACAATGCTCTAATAAGAAGTACAGATGCAGGTTTTACAGAAATATAAAAGTACAACCTTTAACAACAAATATTCTTGATTGGTCACCAATTAAATAGGTCACTACCTTGATGTTGGGGAAGGGACAGTAAACAGACAAAAAGGGGAAGATGAAAAAAGAAAACAAATCACCAAGACATTGGGACAGAGGCCTATTGAACCAAGGGCGGGTAGACACACTGGTGGGAAGCTAGGGTTTCTATACCACACGTGACTGTGCAAACCCACTTATCCTAATATACACTTCAATCCAATACCCTGCAACCCTCACAGTACTCAGGTACCTTAAGTGACCATTGAAAGTCTTGCAGTTCAGGACTCGGTAGGACCACAGCAGGGGCTGACCCTGACACACACTGAATAAAGCAACACTTAACTCCCAATTGGGTAGTATACAAAACAGTTTAAAACAGCCGGGGCAAACAATACATGCAACAGGTTACCCCAGACTGCAGTGTAATGTTCTGAAACAAACAATACAACATGGACACGGTAAAAATGCAAACAGGCCAATCATAATATCCTGACATGACAAAGACATGTACAGGATTAACAACACATACCTGTCCCAGTATTAGCAGGATACGCCAGAAGTTAAGCTTGGAGATACATCAGTCCCAGCATGGTCATAGCTACCAGCGTCCACGCTGATTACACGCCAACTCGGAAGTCTTAAGTAGTTCTAACAGCGCCTGCTGTTAAAACCGGAAACGGGTGGAGTCATATTTTCATCTTCATGACTCCCGCCGACTGTGGCAAGGAATATACACAATCACGGACTATAAGAATAAACACGCCGTTGCGTTGAGCACTTACGCTGTGTTCGCCGACGAGCTGAACGCGTTCTTCGCACGGTTTGAGATAAACAGCTCTCACTGCGGAGACAACAACAGTCTGATCTCGGTGAGCGAGGACAGCAGCGCGGCTCTGGTTAGCCTGGCAGAGCGCGATGTGCGCCGGGCTCTGAAGCAGGTGAGCATCAGAAAAGCAGCGGGACCAGACGGGATTTCAGGACGAGTCCTGCGATGCTGCGCTGATCAGCTGACTGGTGTTTTCACTAAGATCTTCAATGAGTCCCTAGCTCTGTCTATTGTGCCAACGTGTTTTAAACGGTCCACCACAGTTCCCGTCCCGAAGCACAACAAGCCCTCCAGCCTGAATGACTACCGCCCGGTAGCCCTAACATCTCTGGCCATGAAGGTGTTTGAAAGGCTGGTAAAGAACTTAATCTGTTCATCCATCCCAAATTCCATAGACCCATTACAGTTCGCCTACCACCCAAACAGATCCACTGAGGCGTTACCTGCAAGATCGCTATTTTTCTTTATGCTGCAATTGTTTTCATTATTACTTTGTTTAACTTGACACATCACATCTTTAAATTCTCATCCTTGCATTAGAATATAGACCAGTTAATACTGATGGTATCTCATCCTGTGTCATATGTTTTAAAATTACTACACACTGAATATTGAACTGAAGCTTGACATACAGTAAAAAAATTTAATCGCAAATCAAATCGTAATCGCAATTTCTGTCAGAAAAATGGCGATTCGATATTTTCCCCAAATCGTGCAGCCCTAGTTGGCACCACGTCCTGGGTTATTCCCTGCTTTGTGCCCATAGCTTTCAGGATAGTCTCCAGACCCCCTGTGACCCTGCACAGGAAGTTGACCATCCCCGGCCAGCCCCCAGAGTTCTGTGGAAGTTAAAAACACTTTAGTCAAACAACAGACTAACCAAATCTCAGGCTGGAGTAAGCTTCAAAAAAGGAGCTGGTCATTACCTGAACAGAAGGGGAACATAAGAAGGAGACTAGAGCTCAGCTGACAACATACAGTATATCTCTCCCGTTCCTTGCTGATGATGGGAGGTCACTGAGACGAGGTGAGACAAGTAAATAGAAAGTCAGCTGGCTCCTGCTGACACCCAACAGTGTGACACAAAACGGGTGGCATTGCCGAAGACCTCACAGCTAAATATGGAAAGAGGAGAAATATTTTTAAAATGTAAATAAAATGTGGAGCACCTATAATAAAAGCACAGCTATTAGGTGCTAATGATCCAGTTCGCACTCAAGATGCCTAAGTTTGATCAGGTCAATCCTGCTACAATGATGTAACATGGACAGGCAGGCGTAATGTACTCACTGTCTGCAGTATGAACAACATGGTCCCACACAGACAGGTGACCCCATAGAAGCGCCTCTCCAGGTTAACAAATACCTTCACTCAGATACTTATGCTCAAATGCTGTTCGCTGTCAGACTCTGCAACAAAGTCCTTGCAGCTGACCCCACACACATAGACTAACAAACACACACATCCAATACACCATGGTAGTTTCTATGTGCAATATTAGTTCTTGTCAATCCCTGTCACTCCATTGCGTGCCTGTCCATATAGATATATCCAGTGTTGTACATATATTTATATATCCACTCTGTACATATATTTATATATCCACTCTGTACATAATATACATACACTCTATTTATACATACATATATTTATCTGTTTACATATACACACATATATATATATATAAATATTTTTCAATATGCTCATCCAAATTTATGTTTCCAGATTGTTTGTATAGTGCACTTTTTATACTGTACTGTTGGTACAGTTTTTATTCTATTATTTTTAATTTTGCTACTCTTGTCTTGCACTGTCCACTTTTCTGCCGTGACGATGCAATTTTCCACTTGTGGGACTAATAAAGACAAATTTGCTGCGATCTCTGACATTTGGACATGCTTCACTAAGAACTGTGCTGAGAGTTTCACTCCAGGAGAACACATGACCATAGATGAACGGCTGTTCCCTACCAAGGTTCCTTGTCCATTCAAGCAGTATATCGTATCCAAGCCGGACAAATTTGGGATCAAGTTCTGGATGGCCGCAGATTTGGAGACCAAATATGTCTGCAATGCATCCCCTTACTTCGGAAAGGACCCCAGTCGTCAGAAGTGGGAGAGGCTGGCAGAGAACGTGGTCATGAATCTGATGGAGCCATTTTTGGATGATGAGAGAAATGTCACAACGGACAATTTCTTCACCTCACTGGCACTGTCACACAGACTGCTTCAGCGCAAAACAACGCTACTGGGCACGGTGAATAAAGTTCGGCATGAACTTCCTCCACTTGCAAAGGACACTGCACAGCGGGAGGAATTCTCCACGTCAGTGCTTTGCAAAGCCTAGCTAAGCTCAAAATAAATAAATCACAGGGCCCTGATGGCATCTTACCTATAGTTTTAAAAGAGATGAGGGATATTATTTGCCGACCTTTAACTTTAATATTCCAGAAATCGTTATCTGCGGGTGTGGTACCTTCTGATTGGAAGCATGCCAACATAACGCCCATATTCAAAAAAGGGGATAGAAGTAATCCAGCAAACTATAGGCCAATCAGTTTAACTAGCATTACTGGAAAAATAATGGAAGCTATAATTCAAGTGAAAATGGTAGATTACCTAGATGCAAATAACATTATAAAGGATAGCCAACATGGATTTAGGAGAGGTAGATCCTGCTTAACGAATCTACTTGAGTTCTTTGAGGAAGCTACAAGTGAAATTGATCACAAAAAGGCCTATGATGTGATTTACTTAGATTTCCAGAAGGCCTTTGATGTTGTCCCCCACAAACGGCTCTTGTTAAAGCTTAAAGCTGCAGGGATTTTAGGAACTGTGGCAGTTTGGATCAAAAACTGGCTAACTGACAGGAAGCAGCGAGTAGTTATTAGAGGCACAATGTCACAGTGGCCCTCCGTTCATAGTGGGGTACCGCAGGGTTCAATTTTAGGACCACTATTGTTCCTAATTTACATTAATGATATTGACACAAATACATACAGTAAATTGGTTAAATTTGCAGACGACACCAAGGTGGGTGGTGTAGCAGATACTGATCTAGCAGCAGAGAGGCTTCAAAGGGATCTGGATTTAATTAGCGAATGGGCTGATACTTGGCAGATGAAATTTAACACAGATAAATGTAAGGTAATCCATGCGGGGAGCAGAAATATAAAGTACAGATATTTTATGGGTTCCACTGAAATAAAGGTAGCTGATTACGAGAAAGATCTAGGTATGTATGTTGATGCTTCCATGTCCCACTCTCGCCAGTGTGGGGAAGCAATAAAAAAGGCCAATAGAATGTTGGGTTATATCTCTAGGTGTGTGGAGTTTAAGTCAAGGGAGGTGATGTTACACTTATATAATTCCTTGGTAAGACCCCACCTAGAATACTGTGTGCAGGTTTGGTCACCATACCTCAAGAAGGACATTGCTGCTTTAGAAAAGGTGCAACGAAGAGCTACGAGAATGATTCCTGGTCTTAGAGGAATGTCTTATGAGGAGAGGTTAGCGGAACTGAATCTGTTTAGCCTTGAGCAAAGGAGACTAAGGGGGGATATGATTCAGGTCTATAAGATTCTAATGGGTCTGGATGCTGTTCAGCCAAATGACTATTTCAATATTAGTCTAAATACTAGAACTCGTGGCCATAAGTGGAAATTAGCGGGAGAACATTTTAAAACAAATTTGAGGAAGCACTTCTTTACACAGCGTGTAGTTAGAGTATGGAATAGTCTTCCTGCTAGTGTAGTGGAAGCTAAAACCCTGGGTTCCTTTAAATCAGAGCTAGATAAGATTTTAACAACTCTGAGCTATTAGTTAAGTTCTCCCCAAACGAGCTTGATGGGCCGAATGGCCTCCTCTCGTTTGTAAATTTCTTATGTTCTTATGTTCATATGCGGGCAGTGTGGTGGCACAGCGGTTTCTGCTGCCGCCTCACAGTGAGAAGGTCCTGGGTTTGATCCCCGGGTTGAATGCCCGTTGAGGCTTTCTTTGTGGATCTTGCATGCTCTCCCCATGTTCGTGTGGGTTAGGGCTAGTTAAATCTTTGTTCCAAAAGGTCCAGTTGAATTCTGTACATTTTTTGGAAGCTGTGCAGTTGTTACCTAAGGTTATTAAGGTTATTTGTCCCAAGTTGGAGACTAATTTGCTTACTGTATTTTTTCCATTTCAATAGGTAATGTGCTGAAATAATGAAAAAGCAAAATAAACTATCTTGCCACCTGATCTTTTTGTCTTTTTATGTGATACATATAGATAACTGGTCCTTCTAAAACCAGACAAGGCTTGTTTAGTTATAGCTTAAAAACCTTCAAATTACAGGTTAAATTAAATGTTTTACAGGATAAATTGACAGTTTTCCTTTTTTTTCACAAAAATATTTAGTGATTTAACAACTTATTTTTACAGATAATCATTCAACCTTGAAAAATGTTATTAAACTTACTTAATGTGATAGAAAACTTACAAAACCTGTTGAAGTATTGTATTCCTATCAGTTAAAGTTACTGTATTTTAACAGATTTTAACCATCTTTTCTGAAAATATTTTTCACCGTTAACAGGTTTTGTCTGGCACCCCTGCTGCCAGACTTTTGACTTATTTTACAGATGTTTTTTACAGTGTGATAACACAGAGAGTTACCTAGAATAAAAGTCTGAACCTCTCAGTTTGGTGAGTAAAGAAAATCTCTTTTATTCCAGCAATTCCAACAAACGCTCCCGTCACACTCTGGCGCTCGGTACCAAGTACCCCGAGCACACAGAGCCACCAGTTGATAAAGCATAACTCCCAATTCCCTATAAGGACTTCTAAGTCCTGATTGGTCACAAAACACAAACAAATGGAGCTCAAACGTAGCGCAGTGTTCAAAACAATCTCTTCTTGCCTAAAGCCTAAGACATAACAGACCCAATATGCCTCCCCTCCTGGGCCTACCAATGTCCAATTTTTCTTCTACACTCCCCCCTTTTGAACACGCGAGATCTGCGCTGTTCACAAATAATCAGAGTCCACGGTGTAGTAGTCCTCTGGACGAAAGCGCAACGGGCAGAAGCGGGCCGGTGGCGGTTGGATGGAACACGAGTCACCAGCGGTGTTGGTGTTGCTGCTGACATTGATGACGACCGGGGGCTGAGGTCCGTAGAGCCAGGCAGGAATGGGAGGATCATCCACGTATGGAAAAGAGGGAGCCCGCAGGAACATAAGAGATTTTGCCTGGGAAGACAGAACTAGCAATATGATTAGTAGCAACACTACAAGCAAAAGCAATATACTAAAAACTAATGGTTTAATCACCCCGGATAAACCCGGAATCAGTGAGGAGAACCAATTGTCCCAGCTGTACTCAAACAGGCCATGCTCTTCATGTATCTCAGACAGCTGTTTGTGCACTGCGTCCTCTAGATCCTGCACAGCCTGAGAGGAATCAGGGATGTACGTGCAACTTTCTTTCCCCACTATAGCACCTTTCTCAGCTAATAGGAGATCCAATGCCTCAGGGTTTTGCAGAGCTACCTGCTTCACTGTGGATAATTCACCTTTAACGGCCTTTACAGTGTCAAGTGTCTGACTGGTCACTTTTTCAACTGCAGTCTGCAGGGCAGCCACCTCTGTCTGAAGGTCTGCTACACCAAGGGATGGAATAAACCCCAAACCATTGCTCAGTTCGACTAAGAGACCGTCTGCTCCGTGAATAGGCACGCAGTCAGCAGAGTAGCCATGACGGACAAAGAGCCGGAGCATGTTTGATTTAGGACTGCCATATCATGATTGGTGTACGGAATCCCGTAGATTCCACACAATTGTGACCCTCTCGGGGGCCAGTCTTGAAGGAACCACCAGGGTCGGACACGCATCTGCAGTGGACCCGATGGACCCAGGCGTCGATTCCTTCCACTTTCACTGCGTGAGGGGTCACCATCAGGACCTGGTGTGGTCCCCTCCATCTCGGCGTGGTCCATCTCTTCCCTCTCAAGTCACGAACTAACACCCAGTTCCCTGGTTCGAGCGGTGTCACAGCTTGTAACGGCTTACCGTCCGCATTCCTCCAATTGGCACGAACCTGGTCCCAGGCTGCACCTATCGCTCACCGCAGACCTGTCAGATAAGTCAGAAAATCCCCATCCACGGTCTCCAGTGTAACATATCGTGAGGGAGACAAAACACGCATCGGCCTTCCTGCATCGACCCAGGGCAGGCCTGTCGTCTCTGAAATTTTGGCCAATTTCCGTTTCAGCGTTTGATTTGCCCTCTCCACCATCCCTCTAACCTGAGTTCGCCACAGCATGTTTTGGGACTGTGGGGGGAAACCCCATGATGACACGGGGAGAATATGCAAACTGCACACATGGAACCCTGGCAGAAACTCAAACCCAGGTCCCAGAGATGTGAGGCGACAGTGCTAAGCACTGCAGCACCGTGCTACCCGCCTCTGGGAATATACTGAGGTTAATTGGAGTTACCAAGTTGACCATAGGTGTGAATGGTGCACACAGGTACGCACGTACACAGGCAGGCACTCATGCACACAGGCACGCACGTACGCAGGCATACAGGCATGCATGCACACAGAGACACACAGGCATCATCGGCGATCACTCGCAATCGAGTATGATGGTCCACCTGGGGGGTCCTTATTGTGGATCTTCAGATGGCTGAAGAGGCCAATTCTCGAACCACAAACCTTATCCCAACAGGTGGACGCCTGTGCGTGGCTTCTTTTAATGTGGGGAGACTGGGGCATAAACAGCCACCACACGGTCCTTGACAGAGACAAACCTATTATCAACGGCATGGACTCCAAGACAGCTGAAGGTCCATCTCTGCTGCAGCCTTCTTCCACCTTCACAGCCGTTGTTGTGATCCACCTGCATGCCTGGACACAATCCTCCGCCTGCTCCGCTGTTGAGGTCTTTCTTGAGTCGCGCTTTGTCTGGCACCTCCGCCTCAACCTTACCGCCAAGGGTGACCCTACCAGGAGCGTGGCTCCAGACGGTATCGCTCTCGGGATCTTTGGCACACGCAAGCCTCCCCACCACGACAAGGTGGCGACTCTCCGGAGAAGACACACACAGGCACGCACGCAGACACATACTGGCACGCACAATTGCACACAGGCAGGCACGCACACACACAGGTACGGACACACGCATGTACACAGGCACGCACACACAGGCCCACACACACGCACACACAGGCACACATGCACGCAGACAGGGACGCACGCAAGCACACAGGCATGCACAGTTACAGTTGCAACCACACACACACAGGCATACATACAGGCACTTACAGACGCACACACAGGCACGCACGCAGACACACACAGGCACGCACGCAGACACACACAGGCACGCATGCAGACACATACTTACACGCATGCAGACACATACAGGCAGGCACGCACGCACAATTGCACGCAGGCAGGCACGCACACACACACAGGCCCACGCACACTCACAGGTACGCATACAGGCAGGCACGCACACAAGCACACAGGCATGCCCAGTTACACTTGCACACACACACACAGGCACGCATGCCCACAGGTACGCATACAGGCAGGCACGCACGCAGACAGGGATGCATACAGGTACATACACAGTCAGGGACGCACGCAGACACACACAGACACACACAGGCATGCACGCAGACACATACTGGCACGCACGCACGCACAATTGCACGCAGGCAGGCACGCACGCACACAGGTACGGACACACGCATGTACACAGGCACGCACATACACAGGCCCACACACACGCACAGGCACACATGCACGCAGACAGGGACGCACGCAAGCAGACAGGGACGCACGCACGCAAGCACACAGGCATGCACAGTTTCATTTGCAACCACACACACACACAGGCATACATTCAGGCATGCACACACATGCACAAAGGCACGGACACACACACAGGCACGCACGCAGACACACACAGGCACGCATGCATACACAGGCACGCATGCAGACACATACTGGCACGCATGCAGACACATACAGGCACGCACGCACGCACAATTGCACGCAGGCAGGCACGCAATCACAGAGCACATTCACCATTCACTCACACCTACAGGCAAGATAAATTTATAGAAGTCGCGGATAAGCTTAGAAGCAGAACATCCACGGTGGTATTCTCTGGAATACTTCCCGTGCCACGTGCAAGTCAGGAAAAATTAGCTGAGATTAGGGGATTTAATTGCTTGGCTAAAATGGTGGTGTAGGAAAGAGGGGTTCAGGTTTATGGGGCACTGGAAGACCTTCTGGAACAGGTGGGACCTGTTCAAGCCGGACGGGTTGCATCTGAACCATAGGGGAACCCGTGTATTGGGGAGGCGTATGTGCAGAATAGTTGAGGAATGTTTAAACTAGGGACTGGGGGGGCAGGGAGGTCAGTTAAGAATTTATGTGGTGAGAGACGGAAAGCCCAAATAAAAATTAAAAGTAGACACTGTAAAAGGCCTACCATTAGTGGTCTGTATTTGAATGCTAGGAGTATTAGAAACAAAATTAATGACTTAGAGGCTTTAATTTCTTCAGACAATTACGACATTATAGGAATAACTGAAACATGGATGAGTGACAATGATGGTGATGAATATAATATGGATGGTTATACGTTGTTCCGTAGAGACCGGATAGGCAAGAAGGGAGGTGGTGTTGCAGTATACGTAAAAGAAAACTTGCAGGCAAGGGATCTCACTGATAAAAATAAAAATTCAGAAGCTGTATGGATCAAACTTGATGCTAAAGATTCAAATGGCCTAATTGTCGGGGTTTGTTATAGGGCACCTAATGTAGCTGTAGAGGAAAGCAGAATATTATATGATGATATCAGGATTATGAGTAATAAAAATGATGTGGTGGTTATGGGTGATTTTAATTTACCTGGGATACAGTGGGACACAGTCTCTGGCTCTTCTGTAAATGAACTTGAGATGGTGGAATTAGTACAGGATTGTTTTTTTACTCAGTTTGTTAATACTCCTACCAGGGGAGAAGCCCTTCTTGATCTCGTTTTTTGTAATAACCAGGATAGGATTGGAAAATTAGAGGTTTTAGACCCATTGTACGGTAGTGATCATAACATGGTTAAATTCGAGGTTAATTTTAGTGTCCAAAGAGCAAAGTCTAAATTAAAAGTATACAATGTTAGGAAGGCTAACTTTAATGGTATTAGACGGAAATTAGAAACTGTAAACTGGACAGAGTTAAATAGCAAAACAGTAGAAGAGGCATGGGAATTTTTCAAAAGCACATTGTTGCAAGTGCAAGAGGACTTCATACCTGTTTCCAGCAAAACTAAATCTAGGAAACGACAACCAAGGTGGTTTACTAAGGAAATTAAGAATAAAGTCAGGAGGAAAAGGGCTCTGTTCCACAACTGGAAAATAACTAATGATTTCAAAATCAAGCTGGAGTATCTAAGTCTACAGGCAGAGTTAAAAAATGACATTAGGCTATCAAAGAGGGATGTAGAAAGAAAAATGGCATTGGAGGCTAAGCATGACAGTAAAGGTTTCTTCCAATATTTTAACTCCAAGAGAGCACTAAAAGCTGAAATCACTAATTTACAGGATAGTAAGGGCCTTATAATTGATAACGAAATTGATATGGTAAATGAGTTTAATGATTATTTTTCAAGGGTGTTCACAATAGAGAACACAAGTAACTTACCACCAATTAATACGAATACAGCATCGTCTATGACCAATATATGTATAACTGAGGTTGATGTGATACTAAGCCTAGCTAAACTCAAAATAAATAAATCACAGGGGCCTGATGGCATCTTACCTTTAGTCTTGAAAGAGATGAGGGATATTATTAGCCAACCTTTGACTTTAATATTCCAGAAATCGTTATCTGCGGGTGTGGTACCATCAGATTGGAAGCATGCTAATATAACACCCATATTCAAAAAAGGGGATAGAAGTAATCTGGCAAACTATAGGCCAATCAGTTTAATGATCCTGGCCTGAGCGATTTTTTGTGTTGAAGAAAACGAGCGAAGGGAAGTGCTGTGGCATAACTGCAGAGGTGTAAAGAGTACCTGAAAACCATACTTGAGTAAGAGTACAGATACCTTACTGTATAAATTACTCCATTACAAGTTAAAAAGTCACCAATTCCAATAAGACTTGAGTAAAAGTCGTAAAGTATCCAATTTTAAAAGAACTTAAGTATTTTACTCGTACTGAATGTAGGCTCAAAGAACACCAAGAAATGTGGAAAACAAGGAACTATTTATTTATGAGGCTTTATTTCCTAATATAGACATTAAATTGAACACCTCAATGTTTCAAAATGGCAGAAGAAGAAAATAGAACAAAAAGTCAGTCTCAGTCAAACTCAAATGTTCAAAAAAAAGGTAAAACAATAAAAAAACTAATAAAAAAACAAATTCAGAGCTGACTTTAATGGTGTCTTAAGGGCAATTCTTAAGGGCAATTCTTAAGGGTATTTCAAGCAAAAATGGAGCACTCCTAGTAATAAAATAATGACTTGAATTACACCATGATAATTATCAATATCGTTTGATATGATCATGATAAAAATATTTTTGCTATATCGCACAGCCTTAATGGATGCTACCACAGTGGCTTTGCTAACTAGCTAATAACTAGTAACCCATAGGAAGCAAGCTGAACAGTCGTTTGAGCAGACAGTAATATCTGATGACGCACAAAGTCTTTAAGTGTCAAGTCTTGTTAACTACATGGAAGCTATATTATCAGCAAGAAGGTCTTTACCTAGTTACCATAGTTTTGGTAGTGAGTCGGCTAGATAGTCAGCTAACTGATGGAAACGTTTAACCAGCAGCAAAACAACCACAAACAACCATGCGGGTCCCACAGTAAAATCTTTGTGCAGTAATTGACAGTCAATAGTGTGTCTAGCAGAAACATTAACAAACAAAATAATAAATAATAGATAGCACTGTTATTACACTGGGATACTAAAGATTTTTAACTTAATGACATAACAGGTACTACAACGATTCCGTTCTGCGAGTTCGCTTTGGCTTCCGCTTTAAGACGTGTTGGACAAGGGCGTGGCTTTCGCGGTACGAATGGGCCGGGTTGGATGTGGGCGGGGTTGGATGTCCAACCCCGCCCTCCTGCAGGATGCAGCCAGACATACTTGAAGAAATTAGCCGTGGTAGATAAAGATCCTGACTTGTCGCACGCAATCACAATGTAGCGAGTAACGGTAAGCGTCCGTTCAAATGTAGTGGAGTAAAGAGTACATATATTCAGTCACAAATGTAGTGGAGTAGAGAGTAAAAGTTGCTTATATTTTTGATACTCAGTACAAGTACAAAGTAGCCAAAAAAATACTTAAGTACAGTAACGAAGTCCATTTACTCAAGTACTTTACACCACTGACACAAAGTGTAGCTTCTATCCCGAGCACAATCCACATTATTACTTAAAAGCTTATTGACCCTCTGATTCTGCTATCACTTATCAGTAATTTCAAGTAAACATTATGTGTGTTGTATTTGTATGATGAAACCAATCTTTGAGCTCAGTATGAAATAACTGAAATAAACACACAGTCATTCAAACTTGGGCACTTTTTAATTTTGTTTTGTCTTTCAATAAAAACTGCAGCATCAAATCTGATCTGCTTGCCATTCTTGCCTAAAAACAAATGCTGGGGTTATCAAAAACTATGTTATATAGCTATATTCCAGATTTATCACATCTCGGAGCTCCGAGGAACCTCCTTCCCCATACATATCCCTCTTTCCCACTATTCCCTCAAATACTGTTACATTTGTGTTTTTTCCACTCACACCCTGTCTTGATCATGCTCTGACTGCATGGCATCCATATGCATGGCAAATTATTTTACAGTCTTATCTTATATAGTAGGACATGAACATTGAATTTGATAGTTATCTTTTATTTTCACTTCTGAACACAACGCACGAACAGGAAGGAATCGTTTGCATTTGCAACCAACCCCTCCGCAAAAGCCCCAGCGGAAAACTGGCCGCGGACCGGGGTGGGAATCCCCAAGCTGGAAGGCAGTACTGCTTCATGTTCACATTAGCTAGCTAGCTAGTTAGCATGGATTCAGAATGCACTGTACTACAACTATAAAGGACGTAACGTGACACAGAAAAACAATTACTAACTGGCAATGCAGGTTAGCATTACTTTAAATGACAACTTTACCTGTTACTTACCAGAAGAGTTGCCTATACGTTAGCCGAATGACAGCAGGCAGAAGCCGGCGCATTTTTCAGTAATATACCGGAGTTAAACTTAATTACACACTTTTAACACAAACACTGGCAGCTATAAACTCATAGGACAATGGAAAGGACATTAGACAATGGAAGACTGGAAAGAGGTTGCCTGGTCAGATGAGTCTCAATTCACTGCTGCAACATCCAGATGGTAGGGCCAGAATTTAGTGTAAGCAAAATTTTATTTGCACACTTTGGGGCCCTTAGTGCCAACTGAGCAATGTTTAAATGCCACAGCCTACCTGAGTATTGTTGCTGACCATGTCCATCCCTTTATGACCACAGTGTACCCAGCTTCTAATAGCTACTGCAGCAGGGTAACGTGCCATGTCACAGAGCTCATATCATCTCAGACTGGTTTCTTGAACATGAAAATAAGTTCACTGTACTCAAATGGCCTCCACAGTCACTAGATTTCAATAAAGCACCTATGGAATGGGAGATTTGGATGGATGGATGGATTTGCAACAGAAGAGTCGCTTATACGTTAGCCGAATGACAGCAGGCAGAAACTGGCGCGTTTTTCAGTAATATACCGGAGTTAAACTTATTTACACACTTTTAACACAAACACTGGCAGCTATTAACTCATAGGTGGTAGTAAAGCTGAAATTAAAATAAGGCAACACTTATTTTGATACTTTTTTTGTTTGTTCTTTTTCTTAACCGTTCCTTCCTCCTATTCCTCTGTCTCTGCTTATTGACGTTTAGGAGAGAGTGCCAAACATAAATTAACGATGCAAGATTTTCAAACCAAGACAGACAAAGCACAAAAGAGACAACAAAGACACAAATATTGTATATATGTTTTATTGTAAAGCTCATATCCTAGCATATCTTATCCTAGCATATCTACAAACAAATTTACTTTTGTATAGCACAATATCACATTACACCGTCTCAAAGAGCTTTACAGCATCCCCACCCAAAGCCCCCAGTGAGTAAGCCATACATAGGCGACAGTGGCAAGGAAAAACTCCCTATTAGGAAGAAACCTTGGGAGGGACCAGACTCAAAGGGGGAGCCCATCCTCCAGGGGCTGGCAGGGAGAGTCAACTTATCTAACTTACCTACCTTAGCTTATCTAACTTACCTACCTTAGCTTATCTAACTGAAGTACCAACACTTAAACGACATCTCTATTAATACGCCGTCCCCGGCCGTAGCCCATTATTAATCCATTACTCCTGGCGGATTGCTGAGGCTGCCCCTGGCCCCTCTCAGGTCGCCGGTCACTGGAGCCATCGAAGTCCGTGCTTCGCCGTCCCCGGCCATAGCCCATTAGTCCAGCAGTATTCTGTTTAAAGACAAGGAGAGGTTATTGATATTGTATTGAACCTCTGTGGGTATTAAAGGTATATCCACAAGCAAGCCAGCAATAGTCCTAATTCACACTGTGGTGTACGCGAAACACCCCCCCTCCTAAGCGGCAGCATATACGATTCCATCCAGCACCCTCCCTTAGCACGCCATATTGCACGAGCCCAACTACCCATCCTAAAACAAACACACACATACATACACAAAGAAAATTAAAAAGGGCACTTCCCCATCTTCCACGAGAGCCACCCATAGGGTCTGGTCAGCTAACTGGCAGAGAGAGTGTTATGCCAAAAAAGGCATCCCTGTCGAAGAATGCATGCCTGTCTCTAAATGACCGATTGGTCACTGATCTGAAACGAGTTGAGCTACTTTGTCGAGTTAGGCTACCGTAGTGCTAATCGATAGCCCTAACCCTTACCCTAACCCACCAAACCCACCCCCCCTAAAACCCTAACCCTCAAAAAAAAAACCTAAAACCCCAACCCTAACCCCCAAAAAACCCCTAAAAGCTCAACTAGTCAGAACACCGGCATGCATTCTGCGGCAGGGATGCCTTTTTCGGCGTAATGCATGTTATACTCTAATTCAAGTGTTCTAATAGTCTCTTAACCTATAAAGCACTGAATGGCCTTGCACCAGACTACCTTAATAATCTGCTGACCACATACAATCCCCCACGCTTGCTTCGATCTCAAGGTGCGGGATATCTGTTAGTACCTAGGGTAGAAAGATCTACGGCAGGCTGCAGAGCTTTCTCCTATAGAGCTCCTCAGCTGTGGAACGGTCTTCCACCGGATGTGCGGGTTTCAGGCTCACTTTCAATGTTCAAGTCTAGACTAAAAACACACCTTTTTAGTTTAGCTTATAGGGACACTAGTTCTAGCTAGCTTCTCACTCCCAGTTAAACCTATAGTGTGAGGTGTAGAGCTGGGTGGGGATCGGTGCCATTGGCTTTGGATAAACTGAATTGACAGTGCTGTCACTCTAGCTTCACAATTGCTTGTGGGATTGGAGTGCTGACATTTCAGGGACTCCCCATGCCTGCATTCCCACCTGCCTCTCCCTCCTACTTATGCTGCCATAGCCATATCTGCCGGAGCATTGCACTTCATATTGCACTCATCTAACTTTTAGCACTGCCTATAGTCTCCCTTACTTTGACTAATTGCATTTATTTCCACCACCTTCTCCTGGGTGGTGCTACCTGGAGCCTTCAATCTATCAAGATGTCCAGCACACCCTGCAACATGTGACGTCGCCACTGCCAATGACGACCGTGCATCCAGCTCGCCGTTCTGCCAGTGTCATCTTCCTTGTACGACCCGCTCCCTGCCTTCTGGCTGCCTGGCGATTGGAGGAAGTGTTGGCACCGGCTTGTCATCTCCCCCCTACTCTGCGTTTGTGTTTCAGACTACACTGTATTTGACTCTCCCTGCCGGCCCCTGGAGGATGGGCTCCCCCTTTGAGTCTGGTCCCTCCCAAGGTTTCTTCCTTCTAGGGAGTTTTTCCTTGCCACTGTCGCCTATGGCTTACTCACTGGGGGCTTTGGGTGGGGATGCTGTAAAGCGCTTTGGGACAATGTAATGTTGTGATAATGCGCTATACAAAAATAAATTTGTTGTTGTTGTTGTCTTAATCTAGGGCTTTACCTTCGGCATGTAACACTTCCTCCGCGTCTTATCTATCCTTTCCGTTTCCTTACTTGTTATTTTAATTTTGATAATAATTTTAATTTTGATCTTGATTACTTTAATTTCGTTTCTCTCCATTTTACAGAAGACTTCAAAACGCAGTCACTCGTTAAAGCGCTGGAAAGAAGTTTGAGAAAAGAAGCACATGTGATTCAAAAGTAATCAAGCTGTTGTCACGGATGCCCATTCGTACCATAACTGACAATACGATCCTATGCAGGTCGTCGGCGACTTTCGGCCGCGATCGGCTCCTACTGACCGGTCGTAGGTCCGATTCGGCCGTAAGCAGGGTTGCCAACTCTGACGCATCTGGCGTGACACTCACGCTTTCAAACTGAAACGCTCACAGCAAGAAATCTTACGGCGAATATCTATTAATCCATTTAAACCTAAAATTGCCTACATGAAAAGCGTTGGGGCAGTTTGTAAATAGTCTGCAGGGTTTGCAAGGTAATAAAACTGTTATATACATGTAAATATATGTGTGTAGACTTGTCTCGAATTCAAAATCTCACGCCAACGCCAACTCGATCATTCGCTGTCTAAAGCTATACGCGCTGCAATGTCTTGTAGTACTTATTTTATGTGCATTCGCGCTGTTATGACAAGAAATCACTGTGCATTTTAGCTACAAATTAGCCACATAAATGTTAAAATGCAGGGTAATTTTTCGTCATAACAGCGTGGACGCACATAAAATAAATAGGCATTTGCGCTGCTATAACGAGGAATTGCCGCGCGTGTACGGGGAATGCGTAGGGGAGACCGGGTATGGTTGTAACACTTTTTGCTTTACCACCTATAACTCGATCACTGAATTTTTGAGCTAGAGATTTACATTTTTTCTATTAAGTACCTGTAGAAAAGGCTGTTAAATGAGCGGTTTGTTTAATTGTGCAGTGTTTTGAGCAGGCATTATTTCGGCCATTGGAGGCGTCACGCAGGACCCCAGGTTGGTTTTTTTCTTCTCTTCTTCGCTTTCCTTTAGGCTGGATGCAGAGTTCAACGTAGTTATACAAAGTTTTGTTGGGTTTATGGTGTAGTTGTGCGTGCATGCTGAGTAAGTATGCAGTTCATTCGTACCGCAACTATGCTTTGTAACCGGAGCAAATGTTTATTGTTTTATACGTTTGTAATTTAAAATAAACATATCGCGCTGATCGCAGTTCGCTGCGTTAATGCCGCTTAGTTTTGAGTATTGTATGTTTATTTGCGTTTTGTAATACAAATGGTTAATATAATTTAATATCTATATTTGTTTAATGTTTGTAAAACTATGTTACCCGTGAGCGGTAGTTATATGTTGATTCCTATGTTCTTATTTCTGTTTCAGTAAACCACAATTGCATATTTCCCCAACGAGTATCCGGACTGTTTTATTGGTGGTGTGTTAATGCGCTACTATCCAACTATAGGATAACCTGTCAAAAGTAGGCAAACAAACCCAGTGTTCTGATCGGACACTCTGTAGAGGTTACCACCGGGAGAGAATCGGCGTCCCTTTTTTTTTTAAACGACACTCTTCTACATGGTCCTTCGAGCCGGATAGGGTAAGTTTTACAGCAGTAATGATGGATGACAGAGAAAAGGATCTTGTCCTGAGTCAGGGGAGGCCTCGTAGAACAATTCGTCCTCCATGCTACCTAGACGAATATGAGACAGGCCATCATTACAGACAAAGAGGATTACCTGCATCATATCACCACCCTGATGCAAGAGAATATATGACGGATAGTTTCTCGGCGCATGACCAGCAGAGAAATGAACACTCATCACCTGGTAGTGTCCCAGAATGGGTGAAGACACTCAGGGAAGAGAACGATCAGCTGAGGAGAGATATTCGTGAACTAATTGAGTGGCGTGCATCGCAGACTTCTCCAACTCATATCCAGTCAGCTCCTCCTAGGCAGAGCCAAGATGATGAGGAAAGAGCCTCAACCTCATCCAGTATCGGCACCCCAATCTCCCAATATGGAGTCATGATGTCAGGCGATCAGTGGGATCCATGTCACGCAGGCCAACAGTCAAATCCAGTGCCTTGGGAGCATCGAGAGCCGTCAGTATGTGAGGGAGAAGAGGTAAATGAGATTGTGGAGCGGGTCAGGGATATTGCATTGCCACATAAGCAGTACCTTCATTCATCTGGTTATGGACCACACCAGTCCCGACGGTCATCTCGCCATGTGACTCCTGAACGCCATCATGGTAACTCATTAAACAAGCCGCTCATTTAACAGCCTTTTCTACAGGACCCACATTTGTTTGCTACAAACTGCACCAAGTCAAACCTCTGCAAGAATATCACAGACCTGGTGAGTTCATGACAAATAGGACTACATGGTGCTCCTTTGTTACAACCTGCCCCACTACCGGGGTAGGATGTAACACGTGTTGCGGTAAGTTGCAACAGTTAGACAAAAGAAGCAAAAACACTGGCCACACTGTGCTATATGGTTCAAAAAGAAGTTTTTGAAGACTGACCATAACTCATATATCCACTAGTGTGCTAGAACAAACTTTCTTAATGGTATGTATGCTTAATCAATACTCTACTACAATGCATCTGAGCAAAAAAAACATCCAAGTCAAATAAAAATAATGTGTGTGTGTGTGTTCTTAATCGGTCACAATGCTGACAAATGAATCTTGGTAACCCTGCAGTACAGGCCTGGTGGGCCCAGATACTGTCAGTCTATAATACAGGTCTGCCGCCTGAGTCAAATATTCTGCCAGCACCTTCTCCTGCACCTCAGAGAAAACTTTGTCGCAGCTGTGGTAACCTACACTGGGAAGATCACTGGACCCCTGGTCTCTCAGCTTCTGCAGTGATTTGCAGTATCTGTTCAGTGTTACATGGCAGATCTCATGTGTCTTTGCAACTGACCTGACTGACTTGCCCTTCCTTGTGACCTCATCAGATGCTTTTTTTAAAAACACTGGCAGGCACACCTCTTTCAGTCTTTCTTTTCCATTGTCTAGACATTCTGTAAAATTATTAAAATCAAGGAAGTGTCCTTATTTGTATGTAAGGGGATGGTTGTAACACTTAAAGATGTGTTACAACCCAGCCCAGCCCTCTTAGCTATTGCACCTTCCTCTGTTGATCTGAGTGCTGTTACTGGACTGATCATTAAGCAGTGAGGCAGATTGCACCACCAACTACAGAGTAAATGAACAGATAGACTGGAAATACACTCACTGGCCACTCTATTAGGTATACCTGTTCACCTGTCTGTATGTCAGCAGCACAATGTATAAAATCATGCAGATCAAAGTCATGCTCATATCAAACACCAGAATGGGGAAGAAAGGTGATTTAAGTGACTTCGAAGGTGACATTGTTCTTGGTGTTAGGTGGACTGGTATGAGTATTTCAGAAAATGCTGATCGACTGCTATTTTCACCATCTTTAGGGTTTACAGAGAATGGGCCGAAAAAGAAAAAACATCCAGTGAGCTGTGGTTCTCTGGGAAAAAAATGCCTTGTTGATGGCAGAGGTCAGGGACAGACTGGCTCTAGGTGATAGAAAGGCAAGAGTAACTCAACAACTCGTTACCACCAAGGTATGCAGAAGAGCATCTGTGAATGCACAACACATCCAACTCTGAAGCTGATGGGCTACAGCAGCGGAAGACCACAGCAGGTGCCACTCCTGTCAGCTACAAACAGGAAACTCAGGCTACAGCGGGCACGGGCTCACCGAAATTAGACAATGGAAGACTGGAAAGAGGTTGCCTGGTCAGATGAGTCTCAATTCACTGCTGCAACATCCAGATCATAGGGCCAGAATTTGGTGTAAGCAAAATTTTATTTGCACACTTTGGGGCCCTTAGTGCCAACTGAGCAATGTTTAAATGCCACAGCCTACCTGAGTATTGTTGCTGACCATGTCCATCCCTTTATGACCACAGTGTACCCAGCTTCTAATAGCTACTGCAGCAGGGTAACGTGCCATGTCACAGAGCTCATATCATCTCAGACTGTTTTCTTGAACATGAAAATAATTTCACTGTACTCAAATGGCCTCCACAGTCACTAGATTTCAATAGAGCACCTATGGAATGTGATGGAATGGGAGATTTGGATGGATGGATGGATGGATTTGCATGAGGGTACAGCAGACAAATGTGCTGCAACTGTGTGGCCAGCGTGTGTATCTTCTTGACAATGATTGACTGGCACCAAATACAGCACACCTCCAGAAAAAAGTTACACTTGGAATAAAAAGGGTGGTTATACACTGGACCCAGTGCCTTGAGACCCTTCCTGACAGCAGATGTCATTACAATCACTGTTATTCAAAAGCACTATAATACTGTTAATCATTAAACGATCAACAAAAATGTCTTACTTTGAAACAGTGCGGGGCCTCAGCTGACACCCATTTAAACTGGAATAGAGAATTTGATATTCGTTTTGTGAAAGGGAAAGTTTCCATTACAATGTGAGCAACTTATTTTTAAATACGTGATTTAAGTATATGCCAGGAAACCGAGTATGTAAGTAGAGCATACGTGTATATCCCATGCACGGTCTGAATAAGGACCCCACGTATATTTACGTATATTAAGCTGTAGTGATGAGGATTCTCACGTTATCTGCACTGACATTTTACGTGGGATCGTGGTGATACCGCTCCGACGGTGACACTGGTCCTACGCTCATATTTCTTGGCTTGTCTCGGCCAGCAGGGGACATAGCAGCGTCGCCCCACTCGTGCCGAGAAGATGGGCGACCGTTGAGCAGCAGATACTTATATGAAGCAGAACGAAAATCGCGAGAGCAACAAAGAATGTACGCGGTGCGCTCTGGCCAAAACACCGTCTGGCATTTCCCGAAGGGTTCAGGCGGAGTTGGGTAGCTCCTTGCTGGTGTTGCGCCATATTTTGTGACCGTCGTAATGCGTGACTTCAGGGGTGCCGTTTCACACGTTACTGGGAATGAAGGTTCCTGTTCACATGCACGTGCCGTCTGCACATCTTACATACCATAGTTTATTCATTTTTCAAAGCAGCAGCGTTTCCACTTTTTGTTCCGTCATCTTATTTTGGGACATTCTAAAACGCTTAATGTGAAAAAGCTTAATGTCGCTATTTTGGTACATTAAACCACACCAAGTTTGTCACACACATATCTGGTCATACAGACTTTCACCTGACAAAAAATCAACACCGAAATGCTAGGAATATGGACTTTATACTACTCTCTTCCTTGCCTGTGCCACGTCATGCTATCACAGAAAACACAAGACACAAGCAGGATAGACCAAAAGCTAAGGATAAAATAAAACCATAAAACAAACAGGTGAGACAGACCAAAGGCCAGCCTTGTTCCATGACTGGAAGGGTGTCAACTTTTAAGCTGCTCATGCAAGCCACTGAGCTACATAGCAGGCCAGGGAATAAGGATTCCCTGTCATTGCACAAATAAATCACTCCAGGTAATAGCAGACGCTATAGAAATGGAGGTGAAAAAGAAGAGATGGAGGGGAGAGGAAAGAAAGCAGAGGAGTCAGAGATCAGGAGACGAGCAAGAGAGAGAGTGAGCTGGGGCATTAGGGGCAGCGTGAGCAGCAGCTGCAGAAGCTGGGGCCGTTGGGGCATTAGGTGTAGGAGCAGTAGTAGGAATAGTGGGTGTAGCTGCGGGGGGGTTGGCTGCAGCAGGAGCTGTAGGAGGGGGATTGAAGGAGCCAAAGTTGCAGCCAGAGCAGACAGTGTAGGAGAGGCTGCAAAAAATGCAGCTGAAGATATCAGGAAAAACTGCAAAAGAAACTTGGGAATTAGGGCAGAGACTGACAAAAGCAAAGGAAACACTATATATAAAAAACTATAGTAGATCAAATGGAAGGAAGCAGCTGCTTCAGTGATAGATGCAAGTAAACAGCTGCTACATTAATTAGATGCAAGGAAAGAGCCGCTTCAGTGACTAAGCTGCAGGTCAGGCAGGACTATCTCCTGTGACAGAAGTGTGGGGTGCCACACGAAAACTAGTCAGACCTGGAGAATAAGCTCTCACACAGCTTCAGCAGCGACTCTGCTAAGATGGGATGACTCTTCCCAGCATGAATGCGATCAGCTGTGATCAAATGCCGCACATGAATCGGGGGGTTTTAACCGTCATCCTGCCCACATATTTACATACACGGGCTACCAACTGGGGGCATCAAGAATAATTTACTGAAAGAAGCAATGAAAATGGCAAAATAATAATGGCAAAACATTTCTTCTCAAAGTATTATTAGTCATGCAATTAATGTCATCTAATATTATTACAATTAATTTGCATACTTTGTAAAATGAAAATCTACACTTTTCTTCAACAAAAGAGTACCTGAAAACCATACTTGAGTAAGAGTACAGATACCTTACTGTATAAATTACTCCATTACAAGTTACAAGTCACCAATTCCAATAAGACTTGAGTAAAAGTCGTAAAGTATCCAATTTTAAAAGAACTTAAGTATTTTACTCGTACTGAATGTAGGCTCAAAGAACACCAAGAAATGTGGAAAACAAGGAACTATTTATTTATGAGGCTTTATTTCCTAATATAGACATTAAATTGAACACCTCAATGTTTCAAAATGGCAGAAGAAGAAAATAGAACAAAAAGTCAGTCTCAGTCAAACTCAAATGTTCAAAAAAAAGGTAAAACAATAAAAAAACTAATAAAAAAACAAATTCAGAGCTGACTTTAATGGTGTCTTAAGGGCAATTCTTAAGGGCAATTCTTAAGGGTATTTCAAGCAAAAATGGAGCACTCCTAGTAATAAAATAATGACTTGAATTACACCATGATAATTATCAATATCGTTTGATATGATCATGATAAAAATATTTTTGCTATATCGCACAGCCTTAATGGATGCTACCACAGTGGCTTTGCTAACTAGCTAATAACTAGTAACCCATAGGAAGCAAGCTGAACAGTCGTTTGAGCAGACAGTAATATCTGATGACGCACAAAGTCTTTAAGTGTCAAGTCCTGTTAACTACATGGAAGCTATATTATCAGCAAGAAGGTCTTTACCTAGTTACCATAGTTTTGGTAGTGAGTCGGCTAGATAGTCAGCTAACTGATGGAAACGTTTAACCAGCAGCAAAACAACCACAAACAACCATGCGGGTCCCACAGTAAAATCTTTGTGCAGTAATTGACAGTCAATAGTGTGTCTAGCAGAAACATTAACAAACAAAATAATAAATAATAGATAGCACTGTTATTACACTGGGATACTAAAGATTTTTAACTTAATGACATAACAGGTACTACAACGATTCCATTCTGCGAGTTCGCTTTGGCTTCCGCTTTAAGACATGTTGGACAAGGGCGTTACATTAATACTTTACAACACTACAGAGACTTAAACTGTGCCTTACTGGCTCTTAAGCTCAGAATCTCTCGATTCACCTTTGGGAACAGACTGGCTCATGTGATTTGACATCTGTCACACACTGGATAACCTGTTACAGTTTTCTTCTACATATCCCATACATGGGGATGGCACAGTGGTGCAGTGGTTAGCCTCTGGGACCATCCATCCATCCATACATCCATTTTCTGAAACCGCTTCTCCTGTTCAGGGCTGCAGGGGCTCCGGAGCAGGACACAAAGCAGGAAACAACCCTGGATGGGGCGCCAACCCATCACAGAGCACATTCACCATTCACTCACACCTACAGGCAATTTGGTAACTTGAGATAGCCTCAGCATGTTTTTGGACTAGGGGGAGAAACCCCACGATGACACGGCGAGAACATGCAAACTCCACACATGGAACCCTGGCAGAAACTCAAACCCAGATCCCAGAGGTGTGAGGTGACAGTGCCAACCACCATCACCGTGCCACCCACCCCTGGGAACAAACTGAGGTTAACTGGAATTACCAAGTTGACCATAGGTGTGAATGGTGCACAAAGGCAGGCAGGCAGGCAAACAGACAGGCACACACACAGGCACGTGCGAACACAGGCAAGCACACAGGCAGGCACACACACAGGCAGGTATGCAGAGACAAAGGCACGAACGCACGCAGACATGCACACAGGCACGCACGAACATAGGCAGGCACACACACAGGCAGGTACGCTGAGACAAAGGCACAGACACATGCAAACACGTACACAGGCATGAATGCGCGCAGGCAGGCAGAAACGCATGCACGCACACATTAACGCACACAGACATGGACGGACACAGGCAAGCAAGCACACAGGGACGCACGCACGCACACTGGCATGCATGCACACAGGCATGGAAGCACAGAGGCACACACACGTGCACGCAAGCACACGTGCACGCAAGCACACGTGCATGCACACGTGCAGATAAGCAGGCACGAACGCACACACGTACTCAGGCACGCACACAGGCAAGCACGCGCCACGCACGTAGCCACGCAAGCACACAGGTATGCACGCACGCACACAGGCACTCCCGCACACATGCACGCAAGCACACAGGTACGCAAGCACACAGGCAGGCACGCATGCCAGCACACAGGCACAGAGACACGCACACACATAAGCACACAGGCAGGCAGGCACGCAGGCAGTCACACACACACAGGCACGCACACGTGAAGGCACATACACAGGCACGAAAGCACTCAAGCACAAAGGCACACACGCATGTAGGCATGCACACTGGCATGAATTCACACAGGCACGCACAGACACGAATGCACATAAGCACGCACACATACAGGGACGCCCACACATACACGTGAAACCACAAACGCGCACACACAGGCAGTTATGCACATAGGCATGCAAGCACACAGACACGCGCACACACAGGCACGCACACACGCATGCAAGCACACAGGCACAGAGACACGCACACACACAAGCACGAAGGCAGGCACACAGGCAAGCACGAACACAGGCACACATGCACAAAGGCACACACGCTTGCACGTAGGCACGAACACACAGGCACGCATGCAGGCAGTCACGCACACACACATGCAGGCACGCATGCACGTACACAGGCATGCATGCATGCACACAAGCTCACAGGCAGGAATGCACACAGGCATGCACGCACATTGGCACATACACAGGCACGCACGCACATTGGCACATACACAGGCACGCATGCAGGCACACACACAGGCATGCACGCAGGCTCACAGGCATGCACATAGGGACACATGCATGTAAACACACAGGCACGCACGCAGGCTCATACACAGGCACAAAGGCACTCAAGCACAAAGGCACGCAGACACACAGGCACGCACGCACACAGGTAGGCACTTACACAGGCATACACGCATGCACACATGCTGGCAGGCAGGCATGCACACAGGTACGCACGCATGCAAGCACGCCACAGGCACGCAAGCTCACAGGCAGGTATGCACACAGGCACGCATGCACAGACACGCACTCACGCATGAAGGCAAGCACACAGGCACGTACAATAGCATGTGCACAGGCACGCACGCCCACAGAGCCACACACACACAGGCACGAATGCACTCAAGCACAAAGGCATTCACACAGGCATGCATGCACACAGAAAGGCGCTTACACACAGGCACACACGCATGCACACAGGCACGCACACAGGCAGGCATGCACACATGTGCGCACAGCGACACCCAAGCACAAAGGCATGCATGCATGCACACAGACATGCTTCAAGCAGACAGGCAAGCACACAGGCATTTACAGGCACACACGGGTATGAATGCACACAAGAACGCATGCAGGCACACACACGGGCACGAACGTACACATGCACTCAGGCACGTACACACGCAAGCAGGCATGCAGGCACACAGGCAGGCACACAAGCGACACAGGCACGAACGCAGGCACACACGCAGACAGCCAGGTATGCACGCACACAGGCAGGCATGCAGGTACGGCCACAGGCACTCACACAGGCACACACACAGGCATGAACGCATGCACGCACTGAGGCACACACACACACACACAGGCACGCACGCACACAAAAACTCTACAAAAACTCTGGTTCTAAGCTAGGTGTCCTTAACCCAGGACTTCCAAACATAAGCAAAACAGAGTTACATTATTATTATTATTATTATTCATTATTATTAGCATTAATAAGATTCCCCTTACATTGCTAATAGGAAAGACATAAATGGATGTAGGGAAGAAACATGTTTACAATTTAAAGTGTTTTAGAGATGTTGTAAGTATGTATGTGAAGGGTACAATGGGGCTAATCCCACAATGATTTAAAACAATTTGACAAATTCAAATAAGAGGCTGAGAAGGATGTTCAGCTTCAGCAATCGGCTCTCGTGGGGTCTAATTTTGCCATTTTTTGCCTTTCTTCTGTTTCCCATGCGTTGTCTGCAGGGGCACCTTCACCACATTGCCATTTGATGTGGACACCTTCACACTGCCTGCTTCGAGATCATTTATGTTGAGGTGTTCCACTAATAATTTGTCCACTTTAGTTTCAGCAATGTCCCAATTAACAGCATTCAGCTGGAATTCACTGTCTACAACTTCTCTCTCCAAATCCATCATTTCCAATTCAAATACTGAATTAAAACCCCTCTCTGCAGTCTCCTCCAATTTGACTTCTCCAATTTCTATTCCTACAATTTCAAATTTACCATTACTTTGATTTACATCATCAAGCTCAAACTGGCAGAGGTCGACCAATACGGCTTCTATTTTCAGCCTGTCTTGGTGGTCGTCTGCAGGCTTTATGGAGACTGTCCTTTCATTTAACACAAAGACCTCTAACCCATGCACGTCTAACCCCTTATCCTCCCAAGGCTGGTTGGTGGGTGGAGTTGCTGGGGAGCACTCTTTTGCTTCACCCCAGCAGATGATTTCATCCCATTTGTCCCAGGCTGCCCAATACACATCATCCGTCCAGCTAACTGCCTTGGCAATTGCCTTTCGGTTGTGTCACACGTTCAAACTGTCAGCCTGGTCAGAGGGTGATTCTGCTGGGGAGCACAGCTCTTCCTCATCTCCCCGGTCAATCACCTCTCCCCACTTGTCCCATGTTGCCCAGTACTGGTCATCACTCCAGCTGACAGCTTTCGCCATTCGTCTGATTCTGAATGAGGAAAAACAACATACAGGTAATGCAATGGAGCTGTCAGTCACTCCTGACACATGGAATACAGGTCAGGACTGATTGGCTGAAGAGTCCTCACACCTGGGTTTGAACAGCTGACCTACAGGTTATCCCAAAAACCTGCATACACACCGGCCCTTTGCGGATAAGATTGGTCACCCCTGTTTTAGGGGTTAGGGTAAGGATTTTAGGGGGTTTTTTGGGGCTAGCGTTAGGGCTATCTATTAGCACTATCCTCCTGACTCTCAGGCTTTTGTTTGGTGTGCATGTGTTATTTCCTTTAGCCATTTATTATTAGTAGGACCTCATAATCATAAAAACCAAACATTTTTTTGAACAATTAATAGTTTTAAACAAAAATGATGTCCTTATATGAGGACGTAGGGTCTCAGGAGGTTAAGGTAGCCTAACTCGACAAAGTACTGTAGCTCAACTCGACAGAACACCGGAACCATCCGCATCTGAATGTAACATGAAAGCGCAGGAAAGCACATGCAGAAAACTTAAATATCAATACGAAACTATAGCTAACTTGCACATAAAATTTTGATAGAATTAACGCAGTAGCCCGAAACAGTAAACATATTTTAATATACATGCAAGTTTGACAGATACTAAATAATAAGATCATTTATACGATAATATGGGAGCAGAAACTTAACGTACCTCGCCATCTTGGTCCAGAAATGGAAGTGAGGCTGCGTGTTTCAAACTGGCAGCGTATGTCCCACATGCCATATGATGCCTAATACGTAACCAAGCAAAGCGGCCATAATGTGATTAAATAATAACATACCAATAATTCGCGTTGTTATGTAATAATAAGAACAGAATTCTATAAGATGAATTTTAAAGATTAGTATACAACAGCATAAAAATGATGACACTGAAAGTTTGATTAATCACACGATCAGCTCTGGATAATATCAAACAATGACTTAAAGAGACACGTGAAATGAAGTGATAAATACACGTGAAATATAAAGTGATATCGGTACGTCAAAACGTTATGTTACACACACCGCCCAACAATTCAAGAAGCTGTAGCTAGATTAAGGCCGTATTCACAATTTACCCGTGTGCCTTATACTGTAACCGAGCACGATTATCCCCGGCTGGTCTGCACTCTCCACATTGCACTTAATGATCCTGGCCTGAGCGATTTTTTGTGTTGAAGAAAACGAGCGAAGGGAAGTGCTGTGGCATAACTGACTGAAATTCATGATTAATGCCTTTATTTTACGGCTTATCTGGAGTCGTTTTGAGCACGATGTCACACATAGATTAATTGACTATGCAATGCAGCGATTTTTATTTATTGACATTTACCAAAGAGTTTTTGCAGACTAGCTGCATGTTATACCGCCATTGAAAAGGTACCATGCTACCGCATTTTTGAAAGCTGTTGTGTATTACATTTCATTAGTACAGGTGTTTTGACATTATAGCATACCTATCAGAATAGCACACTCTCAGTTAAAGCGCATGCGTAGAACAGAATTACATGTCCGCTAGCTCATAAATGTAGCATATTGCTGCAAGAATTTTCGACAGAAAGTAAGCAATTATGCTTTCCGGTTATTACGTGCAGTTACAGTTATAATAATAATTGATACTTTTATTGATCCCTGTGGGGAAATTGTCTTCTTTACACCTCCCTCAATTTGCTCTTTATAAATCAAGCACTATGTGAAAGACAGTCACCTGTGTGGGCCCCCAGGAAGCTGGGTGTTAAGGGCCTTGCTAAAGGACGTGCTGAGGTTGGGTTTGGACCGGTGACCTTCTGATTACAGGCACAAGGACTTAGCCCATGTACTGAGCCACACCCCCCCCCCCCCCCAGTTGTGTATTAGTAGCATTTATGATGTTTCTCTAATGTGAGCTAGTACATAACCCAGCTAGTACCAACCGTTGCAACAATACTCTAGTTTTCTGTCATACTCATTGTTTTATTTTCTTGCATTGTCCATTTTTGTTCATAGTCTTTAATATTCCAAATAACGACAATTTCAGATAACTACTGGAACAATGAGTTCTGGAGGGGAGCAAGCTCCGTTACATGCTATAGATATGTTGATCTGATACCTTTCCGTATCAGATTGTTACCACTGTTAAAAACCACAGGTATTTTATTCTGATTGTATGTATTTCCTTATTAGGACACATTAGTTACTCCTGTTAAAAAATCAGTTTATTCTGACATTGTAAATTTCCTGAAGAGTTTACCCTCTTTAAAATGATGGAGTTCCACTTGTGCCAAAAATATGCTGATATGCATATGAGCTTTCCGTTTCTGCCAAAAATATGTAAACAGCACACAGTCCATGTCGGCTGAGCATGTGACAAAGCATTTGTCTGTGACGACTCTATTTTGTCAATGAGTTTGTCTGTGGAGCCCCTGAAGGAACCAAAAGGTGTCTGCTAATTAGATACCCAGGAATAAACTGTGTGGCCCCTGCCCAAGCATTGCTGCCCAAACAGCAGTCTCCTCCTTATGCCGCCGAGGGAGGAGTAGCAACTGGTTCCCCTGCCCCTTCCCCTCTCCCCCCTGCAGATGAGGATCATAACCATTCAGCGCCCGACTCCACCTCCTTATCAGTGACGACGTGCCGCGGTCAAAAACTCAGGCAGTAGGACGAGGCAGAAAAAATTCTTGCCCCTATGTTGTTATTTACAAATCCTCAAGAGGGAGATAACTTTGGTCATCTGACACTGTAGATGAAGGAGTTGAAGGACATTGTCAGTGACCTGCTGGATCCCAGGCAGAACAGACCTCGCTATGTGGCAGCCCTTCTGATACAGGTCGCCCCGCACATGGACTGGATGATGATGCATCAGTTTAAGCAGGAGCCTAGTAAATCCTGCGAGTGCTACACCGAACGACTGATGGCAGCTTTCTCCAACTACAGTGGGATGGACCGCCCAGCGAACCAAGAGTGTATGTGATGTAAAATACACTAAGAGAGCTCAGTTCCTTTAAAGAGAGGTACTTATAATACTCTGTATTAGTTTTCGTGAGCTGTCCTCTTAAAAAGTACAACACCAGTACTCCATATTCAAATTGTCCCATGAAAAACTACAACCTCCAAACATCAAACTACATGCTTCTATGTCACCTACACTTCAGACTTCATCCTCAAAATCAAAGCAGTATTAACACAAGCAACATCCATCACTTAAAGCCAATATAAGTCTGCTACAACTGGACTTATATCTAAGCAAAACAAACATTTTATGTTCAAGTTTTCTTAAAACTACTGAAACAAATAAATGGCTGCCCTACAGTTCCGCTGTTTTGTTTGTCACCCTGAATTATGTCCTTCATAGTGTGGAAAAAACCGAAGGCTGAGGAATGTTACGTAACACAGCTAGAATGCAATAACTCTCTCTGGTGTAATTCACTGTGTGGTCTTAAGTGTGGTGTCTTCTTCATAACACTCCCTAACTCTTGTATTCATGACCATGAGATAGGGTGGGCTGCTTTTCTTCCTTGCTTTGGCTAGTATTCCTCCCTTTCCTCCCCAGCCTTGGTTGGTGGTTCAGGCAGCATCACCTTGTTTTAGTAGACCCAGGTGCCATACATTTTGAAAGTAGGCTCAAGTGCACAAAATGTTCTAGCAGAAGTCTTAGACAAACTCTGAATTACAAAGTAATCTGACTCCTTCTGAAGCTGTGAGAAATTGTTCATCTGTATTTGCTGCATTGTCACTTGTTGATCTGCGTGTGCCCTGCTCCAGCAGTAAAGGGGAGATCGCGTGCAGAGCTGGTTTTCTGTAGGTCTGAGTAAAAATAAAATATCCTCTTCATACAGGAACCAAGTCTATGGCTGGAAATTTCTGCAACAGAGCCATTTAGTTATTTCTAGAAAAACATATAGAGCCAATGAAGGAACCTGATGTCATAGTAACACAGGTCACTATCCGTGGTGCTGAATTCTCTACTAGATGGGCTGGTGCTGAATGAATAGGACAGCTGGCCAACGTGTCTGTGTTCTTCCACTGACTGGCACCCTGACAACGAGGGGGAAAAATTCATACAGTAAATTAGTTAACAATAATTAGTAATCACCTATAGTTCTCATTTATCATGATGTAAAATTCAAAAACCATTTCTGACTATTAATCTGCACATTTTAATAATTTAATTAATATTACCTAAATTGTTTATCATTTTCTGCAATCACTGTGCGTTAAAGCAAGTTTTAAAACTAGCTGTGAAATTGTTGATGCTGTTGTTGATCTGAATGTTGCTGACGGAGCCTTAGGATACGTCTTCATACAGATGAGTGAGGGGATGGATGCACTATTCTATGGAGGCCTCTGAAGAGAAAAAATTATCCCAATTTTATATTGAGAGGGATGGTTAATTCCATTTTAATGCAGACTGCGTTAAAAGTCCCAGTTCTGCCGTTGATCTTTTGCATGCATGCTATCATGTATTAGTTTACTATGTATTTTGATCACATGTCAAACTAAAGAATTTTTGGTCGTATTTTTGTTCCTAATTTTGAAGTAATTGTAAAATAAAAATGTTGTTCTTTTCCGCCGCCATGCTTCGTCTTACTTGTGAAGGTTATGCTTGCATTGAACTTGCTTTGTAGACAGTAAGATCCTGCCGGCATTAATTCTGCACTGTGTGGTAATTTTGAGAAATTGCGCACGTTTCTTATCCCGTCAGAATCGGTATAACTAACGCCATGCGAATGTGTCTTAGCGCAGAGTTTAGAATATTTACGGTTTCCGGTCAATGAAGGCAGTTTGAAATAAAACAAAAACGTTTAAACTTTCTGGATGCGCAAACTCTCGCTCTTGGCAAGATGGTGCAGATAGTCGAGATAAAGGACTGTTATTCGATGAGAATTCGAATCCATCACTCCTTAAACATGGAGAACATGGATCCAGAAGGTATTAATGATTATAATGATTAAATGATAATAAAGTTGTAGCTCCTGGTATGTGACAAACGAAATGAACGGCCAAGTCTGCATTGGCCTAATGCTTGTTAGTTTTGAGGTAAAGCTGATAAGTAACACATTTGGTTTTCGAGGTAAAATAACCGACCGGTTGAATAATTCAAGTTTTATCTACAGAAATGAATGTATTTAGAACTGCAAACGGATACATTGGAAGCGGAGTTTTAAAATGAGAAAATGTAACGATGTGATAGGAAATGCCGTTCGTTATACTCCCCTTCTGTCTCCCATTCTTGCTCATCTTGTTTAAATAATAAGAAAATGAAAAGCAAGATCACTGTTAGTGACAAAAGTGCAGGACTAAATGTGTTTCATTTAATATTTATTCATTTGGATATGTGTGAGAGTAAGCGTATGCATGGATGTTGTCTTCTGGTTTAGCTTTCTTAGCTTTATCGGTAATTCACATTATTTCATTTATCTGACAATCTGAAGCCCATGGACTAATTTTAAACGGATTTTGTAGTAGAGTATTTATCCAGTTATTGTCATGTTCTTATATATCTCTCTGTGTTCCATTTTGTCCCAGTTCATGAGTTTTTGGAGGACAAGTTCATCTCCATTCTGGTCGTGAACTTCGAGAGGAGCCCACTGACCATGGAGAACTTGCAGTCTCTGGCCCTCAGTGTCCCTTCATTTTATTGGCGGCTCACTGGGGAGGAGCTGGATCCCAGCCTATTGCACGTAGCACCTGCACGACTGCAAGTGGTACATCATGGTACAGAGACTGGTGTCCAGCATGGGGATGGAGAATCACCAGCTGAGGAGGATGACCATTACGGACAGGAGCTGCCATCATCCAGCTCTATAAGGGAGGCTTCCCCTGCAGCTCCAGCATCCACGACTGAGGATGCTAATGGGCTTCCTGAGGCTCTCCCCTTGGCCTGGGGTGAAGATGAGCCCTCATCTCCATCCTTATCTGTGCCTTCTGACACTCAACCTGGAAGTCAGATTGAGCCAGAACATGCTGAGCCCTCCAGCTCCACCTTCTGGATCCCTGTGGGCCCTAACAGCACGTGGCAGCAGCTTGAGATCGAAGGCCGCAACTACCTGCGGAAGCTGGATGAGCTCAGCATCTCCGATGGACTCTGGAGCATTACGGACTACGGTGATGATCACACCGTGGTCATGTCCGTGCATGTCTCCGTGCATGTGAGCAGTTCTCTGCGAACATGGGGCGTGAGGCAGGAGGAGAGGCCTCCTCAGAGGCCCGCTGGCACCAGACAGAGGAAGCGCAAGGCCGAGCCCGACGACACCAGCGGCTCAAGTTCTCCTCCACCGCACAAGAGGCCCATGCGCTTCTGACTTGATTCCATGTTTTTACGCTGTAAGTTACATTTTTATTTCAACATAATTAGAAGATCCCGCAGGAAAATATTAGTCAGTTACTTAATAAATGACCAAAAAGTAGTTGAATAGGACAGCTGGCCAACGTGTCTGTGTGCTTCCACTGACTGGCACCCTGACATATAATGATTTTTAACAACGAGGGGGAAAAATTCATACAGTAAATTAGTTAACAATAATTAGTAATCACCTATAGTTCTCATTTATCATAATGTAAAATTGAAAAACCTTTTCTGACTATTAATCTGCACAATTTAATAATTTAATTAATAGTACCTAATTTGTTTATCATTTTCTGCAATCACTGTGCGTTTAAGCAAGTTTTAAAACTAGCTGTGAAATTGTTGATGCTGTTGTTGATCTGAATGTTGCTGACAGAGCCTTAGGATACGTCTCTATACACATGAGTGAGGGGATGGATGCACTATTCTATGGAGGCCTCTGAAGAGAAAAAAATTATCCCAATTTTATATTGAGAGGGATGGTTAATTCCTTTTTAATGCAGACAACGTTAAAAGTCCCTGTTCTGCCATTGATCTTTTGCATGCATGCTATCATGTATTAGTTTACTCTGTATTTTGATCACATGTCAAACTAAAGAATTTTTGGTCGTATTTTTGTTCCTAATTTTGAAGTAATTGTAAAATAAAAATGTTGTTCTTTTCCGCCGCCATGCTTCGTCTTACTTGTGAAGGTTATACTTGCATTGAACTTGCTTTGTAGACAGTAAGATCCTGCCGGCATTAATTCTCCACTGTGTGGTAATTTTGAGAAATTGCGCACGTTTCTTATCCCGTCAGAATCGGTAAAACTAACGCCATGCGAATGTGTCTTAGCGCAGAGTTTAAAATATTTACGGTTTCCGGTCAATGAAGGCAGTTTGAAATAAAACAAAAACGGTTAAACTTTCTGGATGCGCAAACTCTCGCTCTTGGCAAAATGGTGCAGATAGTTGAGATAAAGGACTGTTACTCGATGAGATTTCGAATCCATCACTCCTTAAACGTGGAGAACATGGATCCAGAAGGTATTAATGATTATAGTGATTAAATGATAATAAAGTTGTAGCTCCCGGTATGTGACGGACGAAATGAACGGCCAAGTCTGCATTGGCCTAATGCTTGTTAGTTTTGAGGTAAAGCTGATAAGTAACACCTTTGGTTTTCGAGGTAAAATAACCGACCTGTTGAATAATTCAACTTTTATCTACAGAAACAAATGTATTTTGAACTGCAAACGGATACATTGGAAGCAGAGTTTTAAAATGAGAAAATGTAACGATGTGATAGGAAATGCCGTTCGTTATACTCACCTTCTGTCTCCCATTCTTGCTCATCTTGTTTAAATAATAAGAAAATGAAAAGCAAGATCACTGTTAGTGACAAAAGTGCAGGACTAAATGTGTTTCATTTAATATTTATTCATTTGGATATGTGTGAGAGTAAGCGTATGCATGGATGTTGTCTTCTGGTTTAGCTTTCTTAGCTTTATCGGTAATTCACATTATTTCATTTATCTGACAATCTGAAGCCCATGGACTCATTTTAAACTGATTTTGTAGTAGAGTATTTATCCAGTTATTGTCATGTTCTTATATATCTCTCTGTGTTCCATTTTGTCCCAGTTCATGAGTTTGTGGAGGACAAGTTCATCTCCATTCTGGTCGTGAACTTCGAGAGGAGCCCACTGACCATGGAGAACTTGCAGTCTCTGGCCCTCAGTGTCCCTTCATTTTATTGGCGGCTCACTGGGGAGGAGTTGGATCCCAGCCTATTGCACGTAGCACCTGCACGACTGCAAGTGGTACATCATGGTACAGAGACTGGTGTACAGCATGGGGATGGAGAATCACCAGCTGGGGAGGATGACCATTACGGACATGAGCTGCCATCATCCAGCTCTAGAAGGGAGGCTTCCCCTGCAGCTCCAGCATCCACGACTGAGGATGCTAATGGGCTTCCTGAGGCTCTCCCCTTGGCCTGGGGTGAAGATGAGCCCTCATCTCCATCCTTATCTGTGGCTTCTGACACTCAACCTGGAAGTCAGATTGAGCCAGAACATGCTGAGCCCTCCAGCTCCACCTTCTGGATCCCTGTGGGCCCTAACAGCACGTGGCAGCAGCTTGAGATCGAAGGCCGCAACTACCTGCGGAAGCTGGATGAGCTCAGCATCCCCGAGGGACTCTGGGGCATTACGGACTACGGCGATGACCACACCGTGGTCATGTCCGTGCATGTCCCCGTGCATGTGAGCAGTTCTCTGCGAACATGGGGCATGAGGCAGGAGGAGAGGCCTCCTCAGAGGCCCGCTGGCACCAGTCAGAGGAAGCGCAAGGCCGAGCCCGACGACACCAGCGGCTCAAGTTCTCCTCCACCGCACAAGAGGCCCATGCGCTTCTGACTGGATTCCATGTTTTTACGCTGTAAGTTACATTTTTATTTCAACATAATTAGAAGATCCCGCAGGAAAATATTAGTCAGTTACTTAATAAATGACCAAAAAGTAGTTGAATAGGAAAGCTGGCCAACGTGTCTGTGTGCTTCCACTGACTGGCACCCTGACATATAATGATTTTTAACAACGAGGGGGAAAAATTCATACAGTAAATTAGTTAACAATAATTAGTAATCACCTATAGTTCTCATTTATCATAATGTAAAATTGAAAAACCTTTTCTGACTATTAATCTGCACAATTTAATAATTTAATTAATATTACCTAATTTGTTTATCATTTTCTGCAATCACTGTGCGTTTAAGCAAGTTTTAAAACTAGCTGTGAAATTGTTGATGCTGTTGTTGATCTGAATGTTGCTGACAGAGCCTTAGGATACGTCTCTATACACATGAGTGAGGGGATGGATGCACTATTCTATGGAGGCCTCTGAAGAGAAAAAAATTATCCCAATTTTATATTGAGAGGGATGGTTAATTCCTTTTTAATGCAGACAACGTTAAAAGTCCCTGTTCTGCCGTTGATCTTTTGCATGCATGCTATCATGTATTAGTTTACTCTGTATTTTGATCACATGTCAAACTAAAGAATTTTTGGTCGTATTTTTGTTCCTAATTTTGAAGTAATTGTAAAATAAAAATGTTGTTCTTTTCCGCCGCCATGCTTCGTCTTACTTGTGAAGGTTATGCTTGCATTGAACTTGCTTTGTAGACAGTAAGATCCTGCCGGCATTAATTCTCCACTGTGTGGTAATTTTGAGAAATTGCGCACGTTTCTTATCCCGTCAGAATCGGTAAAACTAACGCCATGCGAATGTGTCTTAGCGCAGAGTTTAAAATATTTACGGTTTCCGGTCAATGAAGGCAGTTTGAAATAAAACAAAAACGGTTAAACTTTCTGGATGCGCAAACTCTCGCTCTTGGCAAAATGGTGCAGATAGTTGAGATAAAGGACTGTTACTCGATGAGATTTCGAATCCATCACTCCTTAAACGTGGAGAACATGGATCCAGAAGGTATTAATGATTATAGTGATTAAATGATAATAAAGTTGTAGCTCCCGGTATGTGACGGACGAAATGAACGGCCAAGTCTGCATTGGCCTAATGCTTGTTAGTTTTGAGGTAAAGCTGATAAGTAACACCTTTGGTTTTCGAGGTAAAATAACCGACCTGTTGAATAATTCAACTTTTATCTACAGAAACAAATGTATTTTGAACTGCAAACGGATACATTGGAAGCAGAGTTTTAAAATGAGAAAATGTAACGATGTGATAGGAAATGCCGTTCGTTATACTCACCTTCTGTCTCCCATTCTTGCTCATCTTGTTTAAATAATAAGAAAATGAAAAGCAAGATCACTGTTAGTGACAAAAGTGCAGGACTAAATGTGTTTCATTTAATATTTATTCATTTGGATATGTGTGAGAGTAAGCGTATGCATGGATGTTGTCTTCTGGTTTAGCTTTCTTAGCTTTATCGGTAGTTCACATTATTTCATTTATCTGACAATCTGAAGCCCATGGACTCATTTTAAACTGATTTTGTAGTAGAGTATTTATCCAGTTATTGTCATGTTCTTATATATCTCTCTGTGTTCCATTTTGTCCCAGTTCATGAGTTTGTGGAGGACAAGTTCATCTCCATTCTGGTCGTGAACTTCGAGAGGAACCCACTGACCATGGAGAACTTGCAGTCTCTGGCCCTCAGTGTCCCTTCATTTTATTGGCGGCTCACTGGGGAGGAGTTGGATCCCAGCCTATTGCACGTAGCAACTGCACGGCTGCAAGTGGTACATCATGGTACAGAGACTGGTGTCCAGCATGGGGATGGAGAATCACCAGCTGAGCAGGATGACCATTACGGACAGGAGCTGCCATCACCCAGCTCTAGAAGGGAGGCTTCCCCTGCAGCTCCAGCATCCACGACTGAGGATGCTAATGGGCTTCCTGAGGCTCTCCCCTTGGCCTGGGGTGAAGATGAGCCCTCATCTCCATCCTTATCTGTGGCTTCTGACACTCAACCTGGAAGTCAGATTGAGCCAGAACATGCTGAGCCCTCCAGCTCCACCTTCTGGATCCCTGTGGGCCCTAACAGCACGTGGCAGCAGCTAGAGATCGAAGGCCGCAACTACCTATGGAAGCTGGATGAGCTCAGCATCCCCGAGGGACTCTGGGGCATTACGGACTATGGTGATGACCACACCGTGGTCATGTCCGTGCATGTCTCCGTGCATGTGAGCAGTTCTCTGCGAACATGGGGCATGAGGCAGGAGGAGAGGCCTCCTCAGAGGCCCGCTGGCACCAGTCAGAGGAAGCGCAAGGCCGAGCCCGACGACACCAGCGGCTCAAGTTCTCCTCCACCGCACAAGAGGCCCATGCGCTTCTGACTGGATTCCATGTTTTTACGCTGTAAGTTACATTTTTATTTCAACATAATTAGAAGATCCCGCAGGAAAATATTAGTCAGTTACTTAATAAATGACCAAAAAGTAGTTGAATAGGACAGCTGGCCAACGTGTCTGTGTGCTTCCACTGACTGGCACCCTGACATATAATGATTTTTAACAACGAGGGGGAAAAATTCATACAGTAAATTAGTTAACAATAATTAGTAATCACGTATAGTTCTCATTTATCATAATGTAAAATTCAATAACCTTTTCTGACTATTAATCTGCACAATTTAATAATTTAATTAATATTACCTAATTTGTTTATCATTTTCTGCAATCACTGTGCGTTTAAGCAAGTTTTAAAACTAGCTGTGAAATTGTTGATGCTGTTGTTGATCTGAATGTTGCTGACAGAGCCTTAGGATACGTCTCTATACACATGAGTGAGGGGATGGATGCACTATTCTATGGAGGCCTCTGAAGAGAAAAAAATTATCCCAATTTTATATTGAGAGGGATGGTTAATTCCTTTTTAATGCAGACAACGTTAAAAGTCCCTGTTCTGCCGTTGATCTTTTGCATGCATGCTATCATGTATTAGTTTACTCTGTATTTTGTTCACATGTCAAACTAAAGAATTTTTGGTCGTATTTTTGTTCCTAATTTTGAAGCAATTGTAAAATAAAAATGTTGTTCTTTTCCGCCGCCATGCTTCGTCTTACTTGTGAAGGTTATGCTTGCATTGAACTTGCTTTGTAGACAGTAAGATCCTGCCGGCATTAATTCTCCACTGTGTGGTAATTTTGAGAAATTGCGCACGTTTCTTATCCCGTCAGAATCGGTAAAACTAACGCCATGCGAATGTGTCTTAGCGCAGAGTTTAAAATATTTACGGTTTCCGGTCAATGAAGGCAGTTTGAAATAAAACAAAAACGGTTAAACTTTCTGGATGCGCAAACTCTCGCTCTTGGCAAAATGGTGCAGATAGTTGAGATAAAGGACTGTTACTCGATGAGATTTCGAATCCATCACTCCTTAAACGTGGAGAACATGGATCCAGAAGGTATTAATGATTATAGTGATTAAATGATAATAAAGTTGTAGCTCCCGGTATGTGACAGACGAAATGAACGGCCAAGTCTGCATTGGCCTAATGCTTGTTAGTCTTGAGGTAAAGCTGATAAGTAACACCTTTGGTTTTCGAGGTAAAATAACCGACCTGTTGAAAAATTCAACTTTTATCTACAGAAACGAATGTATTTTGAACTGCAAACGGATACATTGGAAGCAGAGTTTTAAAATGAGAAAATGTAACGATGTGATAGGAAATGCCGTTCGTTATACTCCCCTTCTGTCTCCCATTCTTGCTCATCTTGTTTAAATAATAAGAAAATGAAAAGCAAGATCACTGTTAGTGACAAAAGTGCAGGACTAAATGTGTTTCATTTAATATTTATTCATTTGGATATGTGTGAGAGTAAGCGTATGCATGGATGTTGTCTTCTGGTTTAGCTTTCTTAGCTTTATCGGTAATTCACATTATTTCATTTATCTGACAATCTGAAGCCCATGGACTCATTTTAAACTGATTTTGTAGTAGAGTATTTATCCAGTTATTGTCATGTTCTTATATATCTCTCTGTGTTCCATTTTGTCCCAGTTCATGAGTTTGTGGAGGACAAGTTCATCTCCATTCTGGTCGTGAACTTCGAGAGGAGCCCACTGACCATGGAGAACTTGCTGTCTCTGGCCCTCAGTGTCCCTTCATTTTATTGGCGGCTCACTGGGGAGGAGTTGGATCCCAGCCTATTGCACGTAGCAACTGCACGGCTGCAAGTGGTACATCATGGTACAGAGACTGGTGTCCAGCATGGGGATGGAGAATCACCAGCTGAGGAGGATGACCATTACGGACAGGAGCTGCCATCACCCAGCTCTAGAAGGGAGGCTTCCCCTGCAGCTCCAGCATCCACGACTGAGGATGCTAATGGGCTTCCTGAGGCTCTCCCCTTGGCCTGGGGTGAAGATGAGCCCTCATCTCCATCCTTATCTGTGGCTTCTGACACTCAACCTGGAAGTCAGATTGAGCCAGAACATGCTGAGCCCTCCAGCTCCACCTTCTGGATCCCTGTGGGCCCTAACAGCACGTGGCAGCAGCTTGAGATCGAAGGCCGCAACTACCTGCGGAAGCTGGATGAGCTCAGCATCCCCGAGGGACTCTGGGGCATTACGGACTACGGTGATGACCACACCGTGGTCATGTCCGTGCATGTCTCCGTGCATGTGAGCAGTTCTCTGCGAACATGGGGCGTGAGGCAGGAGGAGAGGCCTCCTCAGAGGCCCGCTGGCACCAGACAGAGGAAGCGCAAGGCCGAGCCCGACGACACCAGCGGCTCAAGTTCTCCTCCACCGCACAAGAGGCCCATGCGCTTCTGACTGGATTCCATGTTTTTACGCTGTAAGTTACATTTTTATTTCAACATAATTAGAAGATCCCGCAGGAAAATATTAGTCAGTTACTTAATAAATGACCAAAAAGTAGTTGAATAGGACAGCTGGCCAACGTGTCTGTGTGCTTCCACTGACTGGCACCCTGACATATAATGATTTTTAACAACGAGGGGGAAAAATTAATACAGTAAATTAGTTAACAATAATTAGTAATCATGTATAGTTCTCATTTATCATAATGTAAAATTCAATAACCTTTTCTGTCTATTAATCTGCACAATTTAATAATTTAATTAATATTACCTAATTTGTTTATCATTTTCTGCAATCACTGTGCGTTTAAGCAAGTTTTAAAACTAGCTGTGAAATTGTTGATGCTGTTGTTGATCTGAATGTTGCTGACAGAGCCTTAGGATACGTCTCTATACACATGAGTGAGGGGATGGATGCACTATTCTATGGAGGTCTCTGAAGAGAAAAAAATTATCCCAATTTTATATTGAGAGGGATGGTTAATTCCTTTTTAATGCAGACAACGTTAAAAGTCCCTGTTCTTCCGTTGATCTTTTGCATGCATGCTATCATGTATTAGTTTACTCTGTATTTTGATCACATGTCAAACTAAAGAATTTTTGGTCGTATTTTTGTTCCTAATTTTGAAGTAATTGTAAAATAAAAATGTTGTTCTTTTCCGCCGCCATGCTTCGTCTTACTTGTGAAGGTTATACTTGCATTGAACTTGCTTTGTAGACAGTAAGATCCTGCCGGCATTAATTCTCCACTGTGTGGTAATTTTGAGAAATTGCGCACGTTTCTTATCCCGTCAGAATCGGTAAAACTAACGCCATGCGAATGTGTCTTAGCGCAGAGTTTAAAATATTTACGGTTTCCGGTCAATGAAGGCAGTTTGAAATAAAACAAAAACGGTTAAACTTTCTGGATGCGCAAACTCTCGCTCTTGGCAAAATGGTGCAGATAGTTGAGATAAAGGACTGTTACTCGATGAGATTTCGAATCCATCACTCCTTAAACGTGGAGAACATGGATCCAGAAGGTATTAATGATTATAGTGATTAAATGATAATAAAGTTGTAGCTCCCGGTATGTGACAGACGAAATGAACGGCCAAGTCTGCATTGGCCTAATGCTTGTTAGTCTTGAGGTAAAGCTGATAAGTAACACCTTTGGTTTTCGAGGTAAAATAACCGACCTGTTGAAAAATTCAACTTTTATCTACAGAAACAAATGTATTTTGAACTGCAAACGGATACATTGGAAGCAGAGTTTTAAAATGAGAAAATGTAACGATGTGATAGGAAATGCCATTCGTTATACTCCCCTTCTGTCTCCCATTCTTGCTCATCTTGTTTAAATAATAAGAAAATGAAAAGCAAGATCACTGTTAGTGACAAAAGTGCAGGACTAAATGTGTTTCATTTAATATTTATTCATTTGGATATGTGTGAGAGTAAGCGTATGCATGGATGTTGTCTTCTGGTTTAGCTTTCTTAGCTTTATCGGTAATTCACATTATTTCATTTATCTGACAATCTGAAGCCCATGGACTCATTTTAAACTGATTTTGTAGTAGAGTATTTATCCAGTTATTGTCATGTTCTTATATATCTCTCTGTGTTCCATTTTGTCCCAGTTCATGAGTTTGTGGAGGACAAGTTCATCTCCATTCTGGTCATGAACTTCGAGAGGAGCCCACTGACCATGGAGAACTTGCAGTCTCTGGCCCTCAGTGTCCCTTCATTTTATTGGCGGCTCACTGGGGAGGAGTTGGATCCCAGCCTATTGCACGTAGCAACTGCACGGCTGCAAGTGGTACATCATGGTACAGAGACTGGTGTCCAGCATGGGGATGGAGAATCACCAGCTGAGGAGGATGACCATTACGGACAGGAGCTGCCATCACCCAGCTCTAGAAGGGAGGCTTCCCCTGCAGCTCCAGCATCCACGACTGAGGATGCTAATGGGCTTCCTGAGGCTCTCCCCTTGGCCTGGGGTGAAGATGAGCCCTCATCTCCATCCTTATCTGTGGCTTCTGACACTCAACCTGGAAGTCAGATTGAGCCAGAACATGCTGAGCCCTCCAGCTCCACCTTCTGGATCCCTGTGGGCCCTAACAGCACGTGGCAGCAGCTTGAGATCGAAGGCCGCAACTACCTGCGGAAGCTGGATGAGCTCAGCATCCCCGAGGGACTCTGGGGCATTACGGACTACGGTGATGACCACACCGTGGTCATGTCCGTGCATGTCCCCGTGCATGTGAGCAGTTCTCTGCGAACATGGGGCATGAGGCAGGAGGAGAGGCCTCCTCAGAGGCCCGCTGGCACCAGTCAGAGGAAGCGCAAGGCCGAGCCCGACGAAACCAGCGGCTCAAGTTCTCCTCCACCGCACAAGAGGCCCATGCGCTTCTGACTGGATTCCATGTTTTTACGCTGTAAGTTACATTTTTATTTCAACATAATTAGAAGATCCCGCAGGAAAATATTAGTCAGTTACTTAATAAATGACCAAAAAGTAGTTGAATAGGAAAGCTGGCCAACGTGTCTGTGTGCTTCCACTGACTGGCACCCTGACATATAATGATTTTTAACAACGAGGGGGAGAAATTCATACAGTAAATTAGTTAACAATAATTAGTAATCACCTATAGTTCTCATTTATCATAATGTAAAATTCAATAACCTTTTCTGACTATTAATCTGCACAATTTAATAATTTAATTAATATTACCTAATTTGTTTATCATTTTCTGCAATCACTGTGCGTTTAAGCAAGTTTTAAAACTAGCTGTGAAATTGGTGATGCTGTTGTTGATCTGAATGTTGCTGACAGAGCCTTAGGATACGTCTCTATACACATGAGTGAGGGGATGGATGCACTATTCTATGGAGGCCTCTGAAGAGAAAAAAATTATCCCAATTTTATATTGAGAGGGATGGTTAATTCCTTTTTAATGCAGACAACGTTAAACGTCCCTGTTCTGCCGTTGATCTTTTGCATGCATGCTATCATGTATTAGTTTACTCTGTATTTTGATCACATGTCAAACTAAAGAATTTTTGGTCGTATTTTTGTTCCTAATTTTGAAGTAATTGTAAAATAAAAATGTTGTTCTTTTCCGCTGCCATGCTTCGTCTTACTTGTGAAGGTTATACTTGCATTGAACTTGCTTTGTAGACAGTAAGATCCTGCCGGCATTAATTCTCCACTGTGTGGTAATTTTGAGAAATTGCGCACGTTTCTTATCCCGTCAGAATCGGTAAAACTAACGCCATGCGAATGTGTCTTAGCGCAGAGTTTAAAATATTTACGGTTTCCGGTCAATGAAGGCAGTTTGAAATAAAACAAAAACGGTTAAACTTTCTGGATGCGCAAACTCTCGCTCTTGGCAAAATGGTGCAGATAGTTGAGATAAAGGACTGTTACTCGATGAGATTTCGAATCCATCACTCCTTAAACGTGGAGAACATGGATCCAGAAGGTATTAATGATTATAGTGATTAAATGATAATAAAGTTGTAGCTCCCGGTATGTGACAGACGAAATGAACGGCCAAGTCTGCATTGGCCTAATGCTTGTTAGTTTTGAGGTAAAGCTGATAAGTAACACCTTTGGTTTTCGAGGTAAAATAACCGACCTGTTGAATAATTCAACTTTAATCTACAGAAACAAATGTATTTTGAACTGCAAACGGATACATTGGAAGCAGAGTTTTAAAATGAGAAAATGTAACGATGTGATAGGAAATGCCGTTCGTTATACTCCCCTTCTGTCTCCCATTCTTGCTCATCTTGTTTAAATAATAAGAAAATGAAAAGCAAGATCACTGTTAGTGACAAAAGTGCAGGACTAAATGTGTTTCATTTAATATTTATTCATTTGGATATGTGTGAGAGTAAGCGTATGCATGGATGTTGTCTTCTGGTTTAGCTTTCTTAGCTTTATCGGTAATTCACATTATTTCATTTATCTGACAATCTGAAGCCCATGGACTCATTTTAAACTGATTTTGTACAGTAGTAGAGTATTTATCCAGTTATTGTCATGTTCTTATATATCTCTCTGTGTTCCATTTTGTCCCAGTTCATGAGTTTGTGGAGGACAAGTTCATCTCCATTCTGGTCGTGAACTTCGAGAGGAGCCCACTGACCATGGAGAACTTGCAGTCTCTGGCCCTCAGTGTCCCTTCATTTTATTGGCGGCTCACTGGGGAGGAGTTGGATCCCAGCCTATTGCACGTAGCAACTGCACGGCTGCAAGTGGTACATCATGGTACAGAGACTGGTGTCCAGCATGGGGATGGAGAATCACCAGCTGAGGAGGATGACCATTACGGACAGGAGCTGCCATCACCCAGCTCTAGAAGGGAGGCTTCCCCTGCAGCTCCAGCATCCACGACTGAGGATGCTAATGGGCTTCCTGAGGCGCTCCCCTTGGCCTGGGGTGAAGATGAGCCCTCATCTCCATCCTTATCTGTGGCTTCTGACACTCAACCTGGAAGTCAGATTGAGCCAGAACATGCTGAGCCCTCCAGCTCCACCTTCTGGATCCCTGTGGGCCCTAACAGCACGTGGCAGCAGCTTGAGATCGAAGGCCGCAACTACCTGCGGAAGCTGGATGAGCTCAGCATCCCCGAGGGACTCTGGGGCATTACGGACTACGGTGATGACCACACCGTGCTCATGTCCGTGCATGTGAGCAGTTCTCTGCGAACATGGGGCGTGAGGCAGGAGGAGAGGCCTCCTCAGAGGCCCGCTGGCACCAGACAGAGGAAGCGCAAGGCCGAGCCCGACGACACCAGCGGCTCAAGTTCTCCTCCACCGCACAAGAGGCCCATGCGCTTCTGACTGGATTCCATGTTTTTACGCTGTAAGTTACATTTTTATTTCAACATAATTAGAAGATCCCGCAGGAAAATATTAGTCAGTTACTTAATAAATGACCAAAAAGTAGTTGAATAGGACAGCTGGCCAACGTGTCTGTGTGCTTCCACTGACTGGCACCCTGACATATAATGATTTTTAACAACGAGGGGGAAAAATTAATACAGTAAATTAGTTAACAATAATTAGTAATCATGTATAGTTCTCATTTATCATAATGTAAAATTCAATAACCTTTTCTGTCTATTAATCTGCACAATTTAATAATTTAATTAATATTACCTAATTTGTTTATCATTTTCTGCAATCACTGTGCGTTTAAGCAAGTTTTAAAACTAGCTGTGAAATTGTTGATGCTGTTGTTGATCTGAATGTTGCTGACAGAGCCTTAGGATACGTCTCTATACACATGAGTGAGAGGATGGATGCACTATTCTATGGAGGCCTCTGAAGAGAAAAAATTATCCCAATTTTATATTGAGAGGGATGGTTAATTCCATTTTAATGCAGACTGCGTTAAAAGTCCCTGTTCTGCCGTTGATCTTTTGCATGCATGCTATCATGTATTAGTTTACTCTGTATTTTGATCACATGTCAAACTAAAGAATTTTTGGTCGTATTTTTGTTCCTAATTTTGAAGTAATTGTAAAATAAAAATGTTGTTCTTTTCCGCCGCCATGCTTCGTCTTACTTGTGAAGGTTATACTTGCATTGAACTTGCTTTGTAGACAGTAAGATCCTGCCGGCATTAATTCTCCACTGTGTGGTAATTTTGAGAAATTGCGCACGTTTCTTATCCCGTCAGAATCGGTAAAACTAACGCCATGCGAATGTGTCTTAGCGCAGAGTTTAAAATATTTACGGTTTCCGGTCAATGAAGGCAGTTTGAAATAAAACAAAAACGGTTAAACTTTCTGGATGCGCAAACTCTCGCTCTTGGCAAAATGGTGCAGATAGTTGAGATAAAGGACTGTTACTCGATGAGATTTCGAATCCATCACTCCTTAAACGTGGAGAACATGGATCCAGAAGGTATTAATGATTATAGTGATTAAATGATAATAAAGTTGTAGCTCCCGGTATGTGACAGACGAAATGAACGGCCAAGTCTGCATTGGCCTAATGCTTGTTAGTCTTGAGGTAAAGCTGATAAGTAACACCTTTGGTTTTCGAGGTAAAATAACCGACCTGTTGAAAAATTCAACTTTTATCTACAGAAACGAATGTATTTTGAACTGCAAACGGATACATTGGAAGCAGAGTTTTAAAATGAGAAAATGTAACGATGTGATAGGAAATGCCGTTCGTTATACTCCCCTTCTGTCTCCCATTCTTGCTCATCTTGTTTAAATAATAAGAAAATGAAAAGCAAGATCACTGTTAGTGACAAAAGTGCAGGACTAAATGTGTTTCATTTAATATTTATTCATTTGGATATGTGTGAGAGTAAGCGTATGCATGGATGTTGTCTTCTGGTTTAGCTTTCTTAGCTTTATCGGTAATTCACATTATTTCATTTATCTGACAATCTGAAGCCCATGGACTCATTTTAAACTGATTTTGTACAGTAGTAGAGTATTTATCCAGTTATTGTCATGTTCTTATATATCTCTCTGTGTTCCATTTTGTCCCAGTTCATGAGTTTGTGGAGGACAAGTTCATCTCCATTCTGGTCGTGAACTTCGAGAGGAGCCCACTGACCATGGAGAACTTGCAGTCTCTGGCCCTCAGTGTCCCTTCATTTTATTGGCGGCTCACTGGGGAGGAGTTGGATCCCAGCCTATTGCACGTAGCAACTGCACGGCTGCAAGTGGTACATCATGGTACAGAGACTGGTGTCCAGCATGGGGATGGAGAATCACCAGCTGAGGAGGATGACCATTACGGACAGGAGCTGCCATCACCCAGCTCTAGAAGGGAGGCTTCCCCTGCAGCTCCAGCATCCACGACTGAGGATGCTAATGGGCTTCCTGAGGCTCTCCCCTTGGCCTGGGGTGAAGATGAGCCCTCATCTCCATCCTTATCTGTGGCTTCTGACACTCAACCTGGAAGTCAGATTGAGCCAGAACATGCTGAGCCCTCCAGCTCCACCTTCTGGATCCCTGTGGGCCCTAACAGCACGTGGCAGCAGCTTGAGATCGAAGGCCGCAACTACCTGCGGAAGCTGGATGAGCTCAGCATCCCCGAGGGACTCTGGGGCATTACGGACTACGGTGATGACCACACCGTGCTCATGTCCGTGCATGTGAGCAGTTCTCTGCGAACATGGGGCGTGAGGCAGGAGGAGAGGCCTCCTCAGAGGCCCGCTGGCACCAGACAGAGGAAGCGCAAGGCCGAGCCCGACGACACCAGCGGCTCAAGTTCTCCTCCACCGCACAAGAGGCCCATGCGCTTCTGACTGGATTCCATGTTTTTACGCTGTAAGTTACATTTTTATTTCAACATAATTAGAAGATCCCGCAGGAAAATATTAGTCAGTTACTTAATAAATGACCAAAAAGTAGTTGAATAGGACAGCTGGCCAACGTGTCTGTGTGCTTCCACTGACTGGCACCCTGACATATAATGATTTTTAACAACGAGGGGGAAAAATTAATACAGTAAATTAGTTAACAATAATTAGTAATCATGTATAGTTCTCATTTATCATAATGTAAAATTCAATAACCTTTTCTGTCTATTAATCTGCACAATTTAATAATTTAATTAATATTACCTAATTTGTTTATCATTTTCTGCAATCACTGTGCGTTTAAGCAAGTTTTAAAACTAGTTGTGAAATTGTTGATGCTGTTGTTGATCTGAATGTTGCTGACAGAGCCTTAGGATACGTCTCTATACACATGAGTGAGGGGATGGATGCACTATTCTATGGAGGCCTCTGAAGAGAAAAAAATTATCCCAATTTTATATTGAGAGGGATGGTTAATTCCTTTTTAATGCAGACAACGTTAAAAGTCCCTGTTCTGCCGTTGATCTTTTGCATGCATGCTATCATGTATTAGTTTACTCTGTATTTTGATCACATGTCAAACTAAAGAATTTTTGGTCGTATTTTTGTTCCTAATTTTGAAGTAATTGTAAAATAAAAATGTTGTTCTTTTCCGCCGCCATGCTTCGTCTTACTTGTGAAGGTTATACTTGCATTGAACTTGCTTTGTAGACAGTAAGATCCTGCCGGCATTAATTCTCCACTGTGTGGTAATTTTGAGAAATTGCGCACGTTTCTTATCCCGTCAGAATCGGTAAAACTAACGCCATGCGAATGTGTCTTAGCGCAGAGTTTAAAATATTTACGGTTTCCGGTCAATGAAGGCAGTTTGAAATAAAACAAAAACGGTTAAACTTTCTGGATGCGCAAACTCTCGCTCTTGGCAAAATGGTGCAGATAGTTGAGATAAAGGACTGTTACTCGATGAGATTTCGAATCCATCACTCCTTAAACGTGGAGAACATGGATCCAGAAGGTATTAATGATTATAGTGATTAAATGATAATAAAGTTGTAGCTCCCGGTATGTGACAGACGAAATGAACGGCCAAGTCTGCATTGGCCTAATGCTTGTTAGTCTTGAGGTAAAGCTGATAAGTAACACCTTTGGTTTTCGAGGTAAAATAACCGACCTGTTGAAAAATTCAACTTTTATCTACAGAAACGAATGTATTTTGAACTGCAAACGGATACATTGGAAGCAGAGTTTTAAAATGAGAAAATGTAACGATGTGATAGGAAATGCCATTCGTTATACTCCCCTTCTGTCTCCCATTCTTGCTCATCTTGTTTAAATAATAAGAAAATGAAAAGCAAGATCACTGTTAGTGACAAAAGTGCAGGACTAAATGTGTTTCATTTAATATTTATTCATTTGGATATGTGTGAGAGTAAGCGTATGCATGGATGTTGTCTTCTGGTTTAGCTTTCTTAGCTTTATCGGTAATTCACATTATTTCATTTATCTGACAATCTGAAGCCCATGGACTCATTTTAAACTGATTTTGTAGTAGAGTATTTATCCAGTTATTGTCATGTTCTTATATATCTCTCTGTGTTCCATTTTGTCCCAGTTCATGAGTTTGTGGAGGACAAGTTCATCTCCATTCTGGTCATGAACTTCGAGAGGAGCCCACTGACCATGGAGAACTTGCAGTCTCTGGCCCTCAGTGTCCCTTCATTTTATTGGCGGCTCACTGGGGAGGAGTTGGATCCCAGCCTATTGCACGTAGCAACTGCACGGCTGCAAGTGGTACATCATGGTACAGAGACTGGTGTCCAGCATGGGGATGGAGAATCACCAGCTGAGGAGGATGACCATTACGGACAGGAGCTGCCATCACCCAGCTCTAGAAGGGAGGCTTCCCCTGCAGCTCCAGCATCCACGACTGAGGATGCTAATGGGCTTCCTGAGGCTCTCCCCTTGGCCTGGGGTGAAGATGAGCCCTCATCTCCATCCTTATCTGTGGCTTCTGACACTCAACCTGGAAGTCAGATTGAGCCAGAACATGCTGAGCCCTCCAGCTCCACCTTCTGGATCCCTGTGGGCCCTAACAGCATGTGGCAGCAGCTTGAGATCGAAGGCCGCAACTACCTGCGGAAGCTGGATGAGCTCAGCATCCCCGAGGGACTCTGGGGCATTACGGACTACGGTGATGACCACACCGTGGTCATGTCCGTGCATGTCCCCGTGCATGTGAGCAGTTCTCTGCGAACATGGGGCATGAGGCAGGAGGAGAGGCCTCCTCAGAGGCCCGCTGGCACCAGTCAGAGGAAGCGCAAGGCCGAGCCCGACGACACCAGCGGCTCAAGTTCTCCTCCACCGCACAAGAGGCCCATGCGCTTCTGACTGGATTCCATGTTTTTACGCTGTAAGTTACATTTTTATTTCAACATAATTAGAAGATCCCGCAGGAAAATATTAGTCAGTTACTTAATAAATGACCAAAAAGTAGTTGAATAGGACAGCTGGCCAACGTGTCTGTGTGCTTCCACTGACTGGCACCCTGACATATAATGATTTTTAACAACGAGGGGGAGAAATTCATACAGTAAATTAGTTAACAATAATTAGTAATCACCTATAGTTCTCATTTATCATAATGTAAAATTCAATAACCTTTTCTGACTATTAATCTGCACAATTTAATAATTTAATTAATATTACCTAATTTGTTTATCATTTTCTGCAATCACTGTGCGTTTAAGCAAGTTTTAAAACTAGCTGTGAAATTGTTGATGCTGTTGTTGATCTGAATGTTGCTGACAGAGCCTTAGGATACGTCTCTATACACATGAGTGAGGGGATGGATGCACTATTCTATGGAGGCCTCTGAAGAGAAAAAAATTATCCCAATTTTATATTGAGAGGGATGGTTAATTCCTTTTTAATGCAGACAACGTTAAAAGTCCCTGTTCTGCCGTTGATCTTTTGCATGCATGCTATCATGTATTAGTTTACTCTGTATTTTGATCACATGTCAAACTAAAGAATTTTTGGTCGTATTTTTGTTCCTAATTTTGAAGTAATTGTAAAATAAAAATGTTGTTCTTTTCCGCCGCCATGCTTCGTCTTACTTGTGAAGGTTATACTTGCATTGAACTTGCTTTGTAGACAGTAAGATCCTGCCGGCATTAATTCTCCACTGTGTGGTAATTTTGAGAAATTGCGCACGTTTCTTATCCCGTCAGAATCGGTAAAACTAACGCCATGCGAATGTGTCTTAGCGCAGAGTTTAAAATATTTACGGTTTCCGGTCAATGAAGGCAGTTTGAAATAAAACAAAAACGGTTAAACTTTCTGGATGCGCAAACTCTCGCTCTTGGCAAAACGGTGCAGATAGTTGAGATAAAGGACTGTTACTCGATGAGATTTCGAATCCATCACTCCTTAAACGTGGAGAACATGGATCCAGAAGGTATTAATGATTATAGTGATTAAATGATAATAAAGTTGTAGCTCCCGGTATGTGACAGACGAAATGAACGGCCAAGTCTGCATTGGCCTAATGCTTGTTAGTTTTGAGGTAAAGCTGATAAGTAACACCTTTGGTTTTCGAGGTAAAATAACCGACCTGTTGAATAATTCAACTTTAATCTACAGAAACAAATGTATTTTGAACTGCAAACGGATACATTGGAAGCAGAGTTTTAAAATGAGAAAATGTAACGATGTGATAGGAAATGCCGTTCGTTATACTCCCCTTCTGTCTCCCATTCTTGCTCATCTTGTTTAAATAATAAGAAAATGAAAAGCAAGATCACTGTTAGTGACAAAAGTGCAGGACTAAATGTGTTTCATTTAATATTTATTCATTTGGATATGTGTGAGAGTAAGCGTATGCATGGATGTTGTCTTCTGGTTTAGCCTTCTTAGCTTTATCGGTAATTCACATTATTTCATTTATCTGACAATCTGAAGCCCATGGACTCATTTTAAACTGATTTTGTAGTAGAGTATTTATCCAGTTATTGTCATGTTCTTATATATCTCTCTGTGTTCCATTTTGTCCCAGTTCATGAGTTTGTGGAGGACAAGTTCATCTCCATTCTGGTCGTGAACTTCGAGAGGAGCCCACTGACCATGGAGAACTTGCAGTCTCTGGCCCTCAGTGTCCCTTCATTTTATTGGCGGCTCACTGGGGAGGAGTTGGATCCCAGCCTATTGCACGTAGCAACTGCACGGCTGCAAGTGGTACATCATGGTACAGAGACTGGTGTCCAGCATGGGGATGGAGAATCACCAGCTGAGGAGGATGACCATTACGGACAGGAGCTGCCATCACCCAGCTCTAGAAGGGAGGCTTCCCCTGCAGCTCCAGCATCCACGACTGAGGATGCTAATGGGCTTCCTGAGGCTCTCCCCTTGGCCTGGGGTGAAGATGAGCCCTCATCTCCATCCTTATCTGTGGCTTCTGACACTCAACCTGGAAGTCAGATTGAGCCAGAACATGCTGAGCCCTCCAGCTCCACCTTCTGGATCCCTGTGGGCCCTAACAGCATGTGGCAGCAGCTTGAGATCGAAGGCCGCAACTACCTGCGGAAGCTGGATGAGCTCAGCATCCCCGAGGGACTCTGGGGCATTACGGACTACGGTGATGACCACACCGTGGTCATGTCCGTGCATGTCCCCGTGCATGTGAGCAGTTCTCTGCGAACATGGGGCATGAGGCAGGAGGAGAGGCCTCCTCAGAGGCCCGCTGGCACCAGTCAGAGGAAGCGCAAGGCCGAGCCCGACGACACCAGCGGCTCAAGTTCTCCTCCACCGCACAAGAGGCCCATGCGCTTCTGACTGGATTCCATGTTTTTACGCTGTAAGTTACATTTTTATTTCAACATAATTAGAAGATCCCGCAGGAAAATATTAGTCAGTTACTTAATAAATGACCAAAAAGTAGTTGAATAGGACAGCTGGCCAACGTGTCTGTGTGCTTCCACTGACTGGCACCCTGACATATAATGATTTTTAACAACGAGGGGGAGAAATTCATACAGTAAATTAGTTAACAATAATTAGTAATCACGTATAGTTCTCATTTATCATAATGTAAAATTCAATAACCTTTTCTGACTATTAATCTGCACAATTTAATAATTTAATTAATATTACCTAATTTGTTTATCATTTTCTGCAATCACTGTGCGTTTAAGCAAGTTTTAAAACTAGCTGTGAAATTGTTGATGCTGTTGTTGATCTGAATGTTGCTGACAGAGCCTTAGGATACGTCTCTATACACATGAGTGAGGGGATGGATGCACTATTCTATGGAGGCCTCTGAAGAGAAAAAAATTATCCCAATTTTATATTGAGAGGGATGGTTAATTCCTTTTTAATGCAGACAACGTTAAAAGTCCCTGTTCTGCCGTTGATCTTTTGCATGCATGCTATCATGTATTAGTTTACTCTGTATTTTGATCACATGTCAAACTAAAGAATTTTTGGTCGTATTTTTGTTCCTAATTTTGAAGTAATTGTAAAATAAAAATGTTGTTCTTTTCCGCCGCCATGCTTCGTCCTACTTGTGAAGGTTATGCTTGCATTGAACTTGCTTTGTAGACAGTAAGATCCTGCCAGCATTAATTCTCCACTGTGTGGTAATTTTGAGAAATTGCGCACGTTTCTTATCCCGTCAGAATCGGTAAAACTAACGCCATGCGAATGTGTCTTAGCGCAGAGTTTAAAATATTTACGGTTTTTGGTCAATGAAGGCAGTTTGAAATAAAACAAAAACGGTTAAACTTTCTGGATGCGCAAACTCTCGCTCTTGGCAAAACGGTGCAGATAGTTGAGATAAAGGACTGTTACTCGATGAGATTTCAAATCCATCACTCCTTAAACGTGGAGAACATGGATCCAGAAGGTATTAATGATTATAGTGATTAAATGATAATAAAGTTGTAGCTCCCGGTATGTGACAGACGAAATGAACGGCCAAGTCTGCATTGGCCTAATGCTTGTTAGTTTTGAGGTAAAGCTGATAAGTAACACCTTTGGTTTTCGAGGTAAAATAACCGACCTGTTGAATAATTCAACTTTAATCTACAGAAACAAATGTATTTTGAACCGCAAACGGATACATTGGAAGCAGAGTTTTAAAATGAGAAAATGTAACGATGTGATAGGAAATGCCGTTCGTTATACTCCCCTTCTGTCTCCCATTCTTGCTCATCTTGTTTAAATAATAAGAAAATGAAAAGCAAGATCACTGTTAGTGACAAAAGTGCAGGACTAAATGTGTTTCATTTAATATTTATTCATTTGCATATGTGTGAGAGTAAGCGTATGCATGGATGTTGTCTTCCGGTTTAGCTTTCTTAGCTTTATCGGTAATTCACATTATTTCATTTATCTGACAATCTGAAGCCCATGGACTCATTTTAAACTGATTTTGTAGTAGAGTATTTATCCAGTTATTGTCATGTTCTTATATATCTCTCTGTGTTCCATTTTGTCCCAGTTCATGAGTTTGTGGAGGACAAGTTCATCTCCATTCTGGTCGTGAACTTCGAGAGGAGCCCACTGACCATGGAGAACTTGCAGTCTCTGGCCCTCAGTGTCCCTTCATTTTATTGGCGGCTCACTGGGGAGGAGTTGGATCCCAGCCTATTGCACGTAGCAACTGCACGGCTGCAAGTGGTACATCATGGTACAGAGACTGGTGTCCAGCATGGGGATGGAGAATCACCAGCTGAGGAGGATGACCATTACGGACAGGAGCTGCCATCACCCAGCTCTAGAAGGGAGGCTTCCCCTGCAGCTCCAGCATCCACGACTGAGGATGCTAATGGGCTTCCTGAGGCTCTCCCCTTGGCCTGGGGTGAAGATGAGCCCTCATCTCCATCCTTATCTGTGGCTTCTGACACTCAACCTGGAAGTCAGATTGAGCCAGAACATGCTGAGCCCTCCAGCTCCACCTTCTGGATCCCTGTGGGCCCTAACAGCATGTGGCAGCAGCTTGAGATCGAAGGCCGCAACTACCTGCGGAAGCTGGATGAGCTCAGCATCCCCGAGGGACTCTGGGGCATTACGGACTACGGTGATGACCACACCGTGGTCATGTCCGTGCATGTCCCCGTGCATGTGAGCAGTTCTCTGCGAACATGGGGCATGAGGCAGGAGGAGAGGCCTCCTCAGAGGCCCGCTGGCACCAGTCAGAGGAAGCGCAAGGCCGAGCCCGACGACACCAGCGGCTCAAGTTCTCCTCCACCGCACAAGAGGCCCATGCGCTTCTGACTGGATTCCATGTTTTTACGCTGTAAGTTACATTTTTATTTCAACATAATTAGAAGATCCCGCAGGAAAATATTAGTCAGTTACTTAATAAATGACCAAAAAGTAGTTGAATAGGACAGCTGGCCAACGTGTCTGTGTGCTTCCACTGACTGGCACCCTGACATATAATGATTTTTAACAACGAGGGGGAGAAATTCATACAGTAAATTAGTTAACAATAATTAGTAATCACGTATAGTTCTCATTTATCATAATGTAAAATTCAATAACCTTTTCTGACTATTAATCTGCACAATTTAATAATTTAATTAATATTACCTAATTTGTTTATCATTTTCTGCAATCACTGTGCGTTTAAGCAAGTTTTAAAACTAGCTGTGAAATTGTTGATGCTGTTGTTGATCTGAATGTTGCTGACAGAGCCTTAGGATACGTCTCTATACACATGAGTGAGGGGATGGATGCACTATTCTATGGAGGCCTCTGAAGAGAAAAAAATTATCCCAATTTTATATTGAGAGGGATGGTTAATTCCTTTTTAATGCAGACAACGTTAAAAGTCCCTGTTCTGCCGTTGATCTTTTGCATGCATGCTATCATGTATTAGTTTACTCTGTATTTTGATCACATGTCAAACTAAAGAATTTTTGGTCGTATTTTTGTTCCTAATTTTGAAGTAATTGTAAAATAAAAATGTTGTTCTTTTCCGCCGCCATGCTTCGTCCTACTTGTGAAGGTTATGCTTGCATTGAACTTGCTTTGTAGACAGTAAGATCCTGCCAGCATTAATTCTCCACTGTGTGGTAATTTTGAGAAATTGCGCACGTTTCTTATCCCGTCAGAATCGGTAAAACTAACGCCATGCGAATGTGTCTTAGCGCAGAGTTTAAAATATTTACGGTTTTTGGTCAATGAAGGCAGTTTGAAATAAAACAAAAACGGTTAAACTTTCTGGATGCGCAAACTCTCGCTCTTGGCAAAACGGTGCAGATAGTTGAGATAAAGGACTGTTACTCGATGAGATTTCAAATCCATCACTCCTTAAACGTGGAGAACATGGATCCAGAAGGTATTAATGATTATAGTGATTAAATGATAATAAAGTTGTAGCTCCCGGTATGTGACAGACGAAATGAACGGCCAAGTCTGCATTGGCCTAATGCTTGTTAGTTTTGAGGTAAAGCTGATAAGTAACACCTTTGGTTTTCGAGGTAAAATAACCGACCTGTTGAATAATTCAACTTTAATCTACAGAAACAAATGTATTTTGAACCGCAAACGGATACATTGGAAGCAGAGTTTTAAAATGAGAAAATGTAACGATGTGATAGGAAATGCCGTTCGTTATACTCCCCTTCTGTCTCCCATTCTTGCTCATCTTGTTTAAATAATAAGAAAATGAAAAGCAAGATCACTGTTAGTGACAAAAGTGCAGGACTAAATGTGTTTCATTTAATATTTATTCATTTGCATATGTGTGAGAGTAAGCGTATGCATGGATGTTGTCTTCCGGTTTAGCTTTCTTAGCTTTATCGGTAATTCACATTATTTCATTTATCTGACAATCTGAAGCCCATGGACTCATTTTAAACTGATTTTGTAGTAGAGTATTTATCCAGTTATTGTCATGTTCTTATATATCTCTCTGTGTTCCATTTTGTCCCAGTTCATGAGTTTGTGGAGGACAAGTTCATCTCCATTCTGGTCGTGAACTTCGAGAGGAGCCCACTGACCATGGAGAACTTGCAGTCTCTGGCCCTCAGTGTCCCTTCATTTTATTGGCGGCTCACTGGGGAGGAGTTGGATCCCAGCCTATTGCACGTAGCAACTGCACGGCTGCAAGTGGTACATCATGGTACAGAGACTGGTGTCCAGCATGGGGATGGAGAATCACCAGCTGAGGAGGATGACCATTACGGACAGGAGCTGCCATCACCCAGCTCTAGAAGGGAGGCTTCCCCTGCAGCTCCAGCATCCACGACTGAGGATGCTAATGGGCTTCCTGAGGCTCTCCCCTTGGCCTGGGGTGAAGATGAGCCCTCATCTCCATCCTTATCTGTGGCTTCTGACACTCAACCTGGAAGTCAGATTGAGCCAGAACATGCTGAGCCCTCCAGCTCCACCTTCTGGATCCCTGTGGGCCCTAACAGCATGTGGCAGCAGCTTGAGATCGAAGGCCGCAACTACCTGCGGAAGCTGGATGAGCTCAGCATCCCCGAGGGACTCTGGGGCATTACGGACTACGGTGATGACCACACCGTGGTCATGTCCGTGCATGTCCCCGTGCATGTGAGCAGTTCTCTGCGAACATGGGGCATGAGGCAGGAGGAGAGGCCTCCTCAGAGGCCCGCTGGCACCAGTCAGAGGAAGCGCAAGGCCGAGCCCGACGACACCAGCGGCTCAAGTTCTCCTCCACCGCACAAGAGGCCCATGCGCTTCTGACTGGATTCCATGTTTTTACGCTGTAAGTTACATTTTTATTTCAACATAATTAGAAGATCCCGCAGGAAAATATTAGTCAGTTACTTAATAAATGACCAAAAAGTAGTTGAATAGGACAGCTGGCCAACGTGTCTGTGTGCTTCCACTGACTGGCACCCTGACATATAATGATTTTTAACAACGAGGGGGAGAAATTCATACAGTAAATTAGTTAACAATAATTAGTAATCACGTATAGTTCTCATTTATCATAATGTAAAATTCAATAACCTTTTCTGACTATTAATCTGCACAATTTAATAATTTAATTAATATTACCTAATTTGTTTATCATTTTCTGCAATCACTGTGCGTTTAAGCAAGTTTTAAAACTAGCTGTGAAATTGTTGATGCTGTTGTTGATCTGAATGTTGCTGACAGAGCCTTAGGATACGTCTCTATACACATGAGAGAGGGGATGGATGCACTATTCTATGGAGGCCTCTGAAGAGAAAAAAATTATCCCAATTTTATATTGAGAGGGATGGTTAATTCCTTTTTAATGCAGACAACGTTAAAAGTCCCTGTTCTGCCGTTGATCTTTTGCATGCATGCTATCATGTATTAGTTTACTCTGTATTTTGATCACATGTCAAACTAAAGAATTTTTGGTTGTATTTTTGTTCCTAATTTTGAAGTAATTGTAAAATAAAAATGTTGTTCTTTTCCGCCGCCATGCTTCGTCTTACTTGTGAAGGTTATGCTTGCATTGAACTTGCTTTGTAGACAGTAAGATCCTGCCGGCATTAATTCTCCACTGTGTGGTAATTTTGAGAAATTGCGCACGTTTCTTATCCCGTCAGAATCGGTAAAACTAACGCCATGCGAATGTGTCTTAGCGCAGAGTTTAAAATATTTACGGTTTCCGGTCAATGAAGGCAGTTTGAAATAAAACAAAAACGGTTAAACTTTCTGGATGCGCAAACTCTCGCTCTTGGCAAAATGGTGCAGATAGTTGAGATAAAGGACTGTTACTCGATGAGATTTCGAATCCATCACTCCTTAAACGTGGAGAACATGGATCCAGAAGGTGTTAATGATTATAGTGATTAAATGATAATAAAGTTGTAGCTCCCGGTATGTGACAGACGAAATGAACGGCCAAGTCTGCATTGGCCTAATGCTTGTTAGTTTTGAGGTAAAGCTGATAAGTAACACCTTTGGTTTTCGAGGTAAAATAACCGACCTGTTGAATAATTCAACTTTTATCTACAGAAACAAATGTATTTTGAACTGCAAACGGATACATTGGAAGCAGAGTTTTAAAATGAGAAAATGTAACGATGTGATAGGAAATGCCGTTCGTTATACTCCCCTTCTGTCTCCCATTCTTGCTCATCTTGTTTAAATAATAAGAAAATGAAAAGCAAGATCACTGTTAGTGACAAAAGTGCAGGACTAAATGTGTTTCATTTAATATTTATTCATTTGGATATGTGTGAGAGTAAGCGTATGCATGGATGTTGTCTTCTGGTTTAGCTTTCTTAGCTTTATCGGTAATTCACATTATTTCATTTATCTGACAATCTGAAGCCCATGGACTCATTTTAAACTGATTTTGTACAGTAGTAGAGTATTTATCCAGTTATTGTCATGTTCTTATATATCTCTCTGTGTTCCATTTTGTCCCAGTTCATGAGTTTGTGGAGGACAAGTTCATCTCCATTCTGGTCGTGAACTTCGAGAGGAGCCCACTGACCATGGAGAACTTGCAGTCTCTGGCCCTCAGTGTCCCTTCATTTTATTGGCGGCTCACTGGGGAGGAGTTGGATCCCAGCCTATTGCACGTAGCAACTGCACGGCTGCAAGTGGTACATCATGGTACAGAGACTGGTGTCCAGCATGGGGATGGAGAATCACCAGCTGAGGAGGATGACCATTACGGACAGGAGCTGCCATCACCCAGCTCTAGAAGGGAGGCTTCCCCTGCAGCTCCAGCATCCACGACTGAGGATGCTAATGGGCTTCCTGAGGCTCTCCCCTTGGCCTGGGGTGAAGATGAGCCCTCATCTCCATCCTTATCTGTGGCTTCTGACACTCAACCTGGAAGTCAGATTGAGCCAGAACATGCTGAGCCCTCCAGCTCCACCTTCTGGATCCCTGTGGGCCCTAACAGCACGTGGCAGCAGCTTGAGATCGAAGGCCGCAACTACCTGCGGAAGCTGGATGAGCTCAGCATCCCCGAGGGACTCTGGGGCATTACGGACTACGGTGATGACCACACCGTGCTCATGTCCGTGCATGTGAGCAGTTCTCTGCGAACATGGGGCGTGAGGCAGGAGGAGAGGCCTCCTCAGAGGCCCGCTGGCACCAGACAGAGGAAGCGCAAGGCCGAGCCCGACGACACCAGCGGCTCAAGTTCTCCTCCACCGCACAAGAGGCCCATGCGCTTCTGACTGGATTCCATGTTTTTACGCTGTAAGTTACATTTTTATTTCAACATAATTAGAAGATCCCGCAGGAAAATATTAGTCAGTTACTTAATAAATGACCAAAAAGTAGTTGAATAGGACAGCTGGCCAACGTGTCTGTGTGCTTCCACTGACTGGCACCCTGACATATAATGATTTTTAACAACGAGGGGGAAAAATTAATACAGTAAATTAGTTAACAATAATTAGTAATCATGTATAGTTCTCATTTATCATAATGTAAAATTCAATAACCTTTTCTGTCTATTAATCTGCACAATTTAATAATTTAATTAATATTACCTAATTTGTTTATCATTTTCTGCAATCACTGTGCGTTTAAGCAAGTTTTAAAACTAGCTGTGAAATTGTTGATGCTGTTGTTGATCTGAATGTTGCTGACAGAGCCTTAGGATACGTCTCTATACACATGAGTGAGGGGATGGATGCACTATTCTATGGAGGCCTCTGAAGAGAAAAAATTATCCCAATTTTATATTGAGAGGGATGGTTAATTCCATTTTAATGCAGACTGCGTTAAAAGTCCCTGTTCTGCCGTTGATCTTTTGCATGCATGCTATCATGTATTAGTTTACTCTGTATTTTGATCACATGTCAAACTAAAGAATTTTTGGTCGTATTTTTGTTCCTAATTTTGAAGTAATTGTAAAATAAAAATGTTGTTCTTTTCCGCCGCCATGCTTCGTCTTACTTGTGAAGGTTATACTTGCATTGAACTTGCTTTGTAGACAGTAAGATCCTGCCGGCATTAATTCTCCACTGTGTGGTAATTTTGAGAAATTGCGCACGTTTCTTATCCCGTCAGAATCGGTAAAACTAACGCCATGCGAATGTGTCTTAGCGCAGAGTTTAAAATATTTACGGTTTCCGGTCAATGAAGGCAGTTTGAAATAAAACAAAAACGGTTAAACTTTCTGGATGCGCAAACTCTCGCTCTTGGCAAAATGGTGCAGATAGTTGAGATAAAGGACTGTTACTCGATGAGATTTCGAATCCATCACTCCTTAAACGTGGAGAACATGGATCCAGAAGGTATTAATGATTATAGTGATTAAATGATAATAAAGTTGTAGCTCCCGGTATGTGACAGACGAAATGAACGGCCAAGTCTGCATTGGCCTAATGCTTGTTAGTCTTGAGGTAAAGCTGATAAGTAACACCTTTGGTTTTCGAGGTAAAATAACCGACCTGTTGAATAATTCAACTTTAATCTACAGAAACGAATGTATTTTGAACTGCAAACGGATACATTGGAAGCAGAGTTTTAAAATGAGAAAATGTAACGATGTGATAGGAAATGCCATTCGTTATACTCCCCTTCTGTCTCCCATTCTTGCTCATCTTGTTTAAATAATAAGAAAATGAAAAGCAAGATCACTGTTAGTGACAAAAGTGCAGGACTACTGTAAATGTGTTTCATTTAATATTTATTCATTTGGATATGTGTGAGAGTAAGCGTATGCATGGATGTTGTCTTCTGGTTTAGCTTTCTTAGCTTTATCGGTAATTCACATTATTTCATTTATCTGACAATCTGAAGCCCATGGACTCATTTTAAACTGATTTTGTAGTAGAGTATTTATCCAGTTATTGTCATGTTCTTATATATCTCTCTGTGTTCCATTTTGTCCCAGTTCATGAGTTTGTGGAGGACAAGTTCATCTCCATTCTGGTCGTGAACTTCGAGAGGAGCCCACTGACCATGGAGAACTTGCAGTCTCTGGCCCTCAGTGTCCCTTCATTTTATTGGCGGCTCACTGGGGAGGAGTTGGATCCCAGCCTATTGCACGTAGCAACTGCACGGCTGCAAGTGGTACATCATGGTACAGAGACTGGTGTCCAGCATGGGGATGGAGAATCACCAACTGAGGAGGATGACCATTACGGACGGGAGCTGCCATCACCCAGCTCTAGAAGGGAGGCTTCCCCTGCAGCTCCAGCATCCACGACTGAGGATGCTAATGGGCTTCCTGAGGCTCTCCCCTTGGCCTGGGGTGAAGATGAGCCCTCATCTCCATCCTTATCTGTGGCTTCTGACACTCAACCTGGAAGTCAGATTGAGCCAGAACATGCTGAGCCCTCCAGCTCCACCTTCTGGATCCCTGTGGGCCCTAACAGCACGTGGCAGCAGCTTGAGATCGAAGGCCGCAACTACCTATGGAAGCTGGATGAGCTCAGCATCCCCGAGGGACTCTGGGGCATTACGGACTACGGTGATGACCACACCGTGCTCATGTCCGTGCATGTCTCCGTGCATGTGAGCAGTTCTCTGCGAACATGGGGCGTGAGGCAGGAGGAGAGGCCTCCTCAGAGGCCCGCTGGCACCAGTCAGAGGAAGCGCAAGGCCGAGCCCGACGACACCAGCGGCTCAAGTTCTCCTCCACCGCACAAGAGGCCCATGCGCTTCTGACTGGATTCCATGTTTTTACGCTGTAAGTTACATTTTTATTTCAACATAATTAGAAGATCCCGCAGGATAATATTAGTCAGTTACTTAATAAATGACCAAAAAGTAGTTGAATAGGACAGCTGGCCAACGTGTCTGTGTGCTTTCACTGACTGGCACCCTGACATATAATGATTTTTAACAACGAGGGGGAAAAATTCATACAGTAAATTAGTTAACAATAATTAGTAATCAAGTATAGTTCTCATTTATCATAATGTAAAATTCAATAACCTTTTCTGACTATTAATCTGCACAATTTAATAATTTAATTAATATTACCTAATTTGTTTATCATTTTCTGCAATCACTGTGCGTTTAAGCAAGTTTTAAAACTAGCTGTGAAATTGTTGATGCTGTTGTTGATCTGAATGTTGCTGACAGAGCTTAGGATACGTCTCTATACACATGAGTGAGGGGATGGATGCACTATTCTATGGAGGCCTCTGAAGAGAAAAAAATTATCCCAATTTTATATTGAGAGGGATGGTTAATTCCTTTTTAATGCAGACAACGTTAAAAGTCCCTGTTCTGCCGTTGATCTTTTGCATGCATGCTATCATGTATTAGTTTACTCTGTATTTTGATCACATGTCAAACTACAGAATTTTTGGTCGTATTTTTGTTCCTAATTTTGAAGTAATTGTAAAATAAAAATGTTGTTCTTTTCCGCCGCCATGCTTCGTCTTACTTGTGAAGGTTATACTTGCATTGAACTTGCTTTGTAGACAGTAAGATCCTGCCGGCATTAATTCTCCACTGTGTGGTAATTTTGAGAAATTGCGCACGTTTCTTATCCCGTCAGAATCGGTAAAACTAACGCCATGCGAATGTGTCTTAGCGCAGAGTTTAAAATATTTATGGTTTCCGGTCAATGAAGGCAGTTTGAAATAAAACAAAAACGGTTAAACTTTCTGGATGCGCAAACTCTCGCTCTTGGCAAAATGGTGCAGATAGTTGAGATAAAGGACTGTTACTCGATGAGATTTCGAATCCATCACTCCTTAAACGTGGAGAACATGGATCCAGAAGGTATTAATGATTATAGTGATTAAATGATAATAAAGTTGTAGCTCCCGGTATGTGACAGACGAAATGAACGGCCAAGTCTGCATTGGCCTAATGCTTGTTAGTCTTGAGGTAAAGCTGATAAGTAACACCTTTGGTTTTCGAGGTAAAATAACCGACCTGTTGAAAAATTCAACTTTTATCTACAGAAACAAATGTATTTTGAACTGCAAACGGATACATTGGAAGCAGAGTTTTATAATGAGAAAATGTGAATCTCTTGGCCCGGTGGAGACGGCGTAGGCAGGGATTGCTGGGATTGCTGCGAGGATTGCTGGGATTGCTGCGAGAGAGTGGTGTTGAGCTGCAGCGATTGTTTGGGATTGTTTTTTTGGAGTGTTTTGAGTGTTTGTGTGCTTTACCTGTTTACGTGGGTGGCTGTTTATTTCTATTTATTGTTCTTATTTCGGTCAGCGTGAGTGCTTGTCTGTCCTGTCTGTTAATCAACAGCGCGATTATTACCGACAGAGAGCTGCGGGTGTCGCGTGCGCGGCGTTTTTCTGTCCGCGTTTAAACTCCGTAACAAACACCCGCGGGGCGATTATAACTAATAACATCTAACGTCGGTATCGCTACCAAGCGTCGGAAAAGGACAGTTGCTCCTGAGCTTTGCTCGGTCGCCAGTCGGGGCCGGGAGGACATTTTCCACTTTTTTCCCGCTCCGGCAGTAGCCTGCTGTGAGGGGTTTTTTGTGGTTTTTCGACCTCCCAAGAGCAACTTCGATTTCGCCTTGTTTTTAGTTCATACTTGGTTCAGGCAGAAGTTCTTCTGGTAAGTAGTAGTAAGTTTATCAGGTTTAAAATTTTTAATAAAATAATAATTAAGTTCCGTTTTAACACAAGTAATAACTTATTTTAGTGTACTCCGCACGTTACTGCATTTATTGTTACGCAAATTAATCTTTATAGTTAAATACACTATATAAATTTACTGGGCTGGGAGTACGGGGTCATAGTGAGTTAGTTAATTATGGGGCCAGCTCAGTGTTGCGTTTGCAAGATGTTTGCCCTTCTGGACGTTAGTGTCCAGTCGGACTTCATCTGCGAGCGATGTAAGCTAGTGGACTCACTCATGGTCAAGGTTCGCGACCTTGAGGAGCAACTGGCTCGCATCCAATGCAACAGTGAGTTAGATGAGCTAGTTGATACGCCGTTTAGGGAGACGGTGTGTACGCCACTAACAGGGGGGAGGGAGAATGAAGAGCAGAGAGGTCGAGAGAGCTGGGTGACCGTAGGTCGTAGACGCAGGAAAAGGCGTACACACGTTACAGAGGCGGCATCACCTGAGGTGTCTGTGTCTAACAGGTTTCAGGTGCTTCCAGCTTTAGAGCCGGAAGGGACTGGGGAAGCAGGTGGGCCCTTGGGCACTGAGGAGCCCCCTCCCCCCAGAAAGAGGGAGGTTGTGGTAGTGGGGGATTCAATTATTAGGGGAGTAGACAGTTATGTGTGCACGCGTGATAGAGGGTCCCGTACGGTGTCTTGCCTGCCTGGTGCCCAGGTAGGAGACCTTCCAGATCGTGTGGACAAGCTTTTGGCCCCAGCTGGGGTGGATCCAGTTGTCGTGGTGCATGTTGGCACCAACGACATAGGCAAGGGTAGAAGGGCTGTTCTGCAGGATAAATTTATAGAAGTCGCCAATAAGCTTAGAAGCAGAACGTCCATGGTGGTATTTTCCGAAATACTCCCCGTGCCACGCGCAAGTGAGGCTAAGTTAGCTGAGATAAGGAGATTAAATGCGTGGCTAAAAGGATGGTGTAGGAAAGAGGGGTTTAGGTTTATGGGGCACTGGAGGACCTTCTGGAACAGGTGGGACCTGTTCAAGCCGGATGGGTTGCATCTGAACCGGAGGGGAACCAGTGTACTGGGAAGGCGTATTTGTAGAGTAGTTGAGGAATGTTTAAACTAGGGACTGGGGGGGCAGGGAGGTTAGTTAAGTATGTAACTGGGGGGAAACGGAAAGCCCAAAAAAATCATATTATAAGTAGGCACTGTAATAAGCCTACCCTTTGTTGTCTGTATTTAAACGCCAGGAGTATTAGGAATAAAATTCATGATTTAGAGGCTCTTATCTCATCGGACTCTTATGATATTATAGCAATAACTGAAACGTGGTTGAGTGATAAGGATGGACAAGAATATAATATGGATGGTTACACATTGTTCCGTAAAGACCGTATAGGTAAGAAGGGAGGTGGTGTTGCAGTATATGTAAAGGAAATCTTGCAGGCAAGGGAGCTTACTGATATAAGTAAAAGTACGGAAGCTATATGGGTAAAATTAGATGCTACAAACTCAAATAGCCTAATTGTCGGTGTTTGTTACAGAGCACCCAATGTAGCTGCTGAGGAAAGCAGATTGTTATACAGTGATATTAGGATTATGAGCAATAAAAATGATGTGGTAGTTATGGGTGATTTTAATCTACCGGGGATACAGTGGGACATTGTTGCTGGCTCTTCTGAAAATGAACTTGAGATGGTGGAATTAGTACAGGATTGTTTTTTTACTCAGTTTGTTAACACCCCTACCAGGGGAGATGCCATTCTTGATCTTGTTTTGTCTAATAACCAGGACAGGATTGGTAAATTAGATGTTTTAGAACCACTTGACAGTAGCGATCATAACATGGTTAAATTTGAGGTTAAGTTTAGTGCCCGAAGAGCAAAGTCCAAATCAAAAATATATAATGTTAGGAAGGCTAACTTCAATTGTATGAGATTAAAACTAGAAACCGTGAACTGGATGGAGTTAAATAACAAAACTGTTGAAGAGGCATGGGAATTTTTTAAAAGCACATTATTGCAAGTACAAGAGGACTTCATACCTGTTTCTAGCAAGAATAAATCTAGGAAATTGCAACCTAGGTGGTTTAATAGGGACATAAAGTATAAAGTAAGGAGGAAAAGGGCTTTGTTCCAGAGATGGAAAATAACTGATGATGACATAATAAAGCAAGAGTATCTAAATCTACAGGCTGAATTAAAAAATGACATTAGACGAGCTAAAAGGAATGTCGAAAGGAAGATCGCATTGGAGGCTAAGGATGACGTTAAAAGTTTCTTCCAGTATTTTAACTCTAAAAGAGCTCTAAAAGCTGAAATTACTAATCTGCAGGATAGTAAGGGTCTTATAATTGAAAACGACATTGACATAGTAAATGAGTTCAATGATAGTTTTGCACGGGTATTCACTGTCGAGGACACTAGTAACTTACCAGTTCTTATTACTAATTCAACATCGTCTATAACTAATATATATATAACTGAAGCTGATGTTTTGCAAAGCCTAGCTAAGCTCAAAATAAATAAATCACAGGGCCCTGATGGCATCTTACCTATAGTGTTAAAAGAGATGAGGGATATTATTTGCCGACCCTTAACATTACTGTTTCAAAAATCCTTATCTGAAGGTGTGGTACCTTCTGATTGGAAGCATGCCAACATAACGCCCATTTTCAAAAAAGGGGATAGAAGTAATTTGTCAAACTATAGGCCAATCAGTCTAACTTGTATAACTGGTAAAGTTATGGAGGCTATAATCAAAGAGAAAATGGTAGATTACCTGGACTCAAATAACATTTTGAGGGATAGCCAGCATGGATTTAGGAGAGGTAGATCCTGTTTAACAAATCTGTTGGAGTTTTTTGAGGAAGCTACTCAGGAAGTTGATGATAAGAAGGCCTATGATGTCATCTATTTAGATTTCCAAAAGGCTTTTGATGTTGTTCCCCACAAGAGGCTCTCACTTAAACTCAAAGCGACAGGTATTTTAGGAACTGTAGCGACTTGGATTGATAACTGGTTAACGGATAGGAAGCAGCGAGTAGTTATAAGAGGCTCGATGTCACAGTGGGCCTGCGTTCATAGTGGGGTACCGCAGGGTTCAATTTTAGGACCACTTTTGTTCCTAATTTACATAAATGATATAGACACCAATATATACAGTAAACTGGTGAAATTTGCAGATGACACCAAGGTGGGTGGTGTAGCAGATACTGAACTAGCGGCTCAGCAGCTACAGCGGGATCTTAATTTAATTAGTGACTGGGCTGACACCTGGCAGATGAAATTTAACATAGACAAATGTAAGGTACTCCATGTAGGGAGCAGAAATATAAAGTACAGGTATTTTATGGGACCTACTGAAATAAAGGTAGCTGATTATGAGAAAGACCTTGGTGTGTATGTTGATGCTTCCATGTCTCATTCTCGCCAGTGTGGGGAAGCAATAAAAAAGGCCAATAGGATGTTGGGGTACATCTCCAGGTGTGTGGAGTTTAAGTCAAGGGAGGTAATGCTAAGATTATACAATTCCTTGGTGAGACCTCACCTAGAATATTGTGTACAGGTTTGGTCACCATATCTTAAAAAGGACATAGCGGCCTTAGAAAAGGTGCAGCGTAGGGCCACAAGAATGATTCCTGGTCTTAGAGGAATGTCATACGAGGAAAGGTTATTTGAGCTAAATCTGTTCAGCCTCAAGCAAAGGAGACTGAGGGGGGACATGATCCAGGTCTATAAGATTCTAACAGGTTTGGATGCTGTTCAACCGAATAGTTACTTCAGCATTAGTTCAAATACAAGAACTCGTGGCCATAGGTGGAAATTAGCGGGAGAACATTTCAAACTGGATTTAAGGAAGCACTTCTTTACACAGCGTGTAGTCAGAGTATGGAATAGTCTTCCTGATAACGTAGTGCAAGCTGAATCCTTGGGTTCCTTTAAATCAGAGCTAGATAAGATTTTAACAACTCTGAGCTATTAGTTAAGTTCTCCCCAAGCGAGCTCGATGGGCCGAATGGCCTCCTCTCGTTTGTATAGTTCTTATGTTCTTATGTTCTTATGTAACGATGTGATAGGAAATGCCATTCGTTATACTCCCCTTCTGTCTCCCATTCTTGCTCATCTTGTTTAAATAATAAGAAAATGAAAAGCAAGATCACTGTTAGTGACAAAAGTGCAGGACTAAATGTGTTTCATTTAATATTTATTCATTTGGATATGTGTGAGAGTAAGCGTATGCATGGATCTTGTCTTCTGGTTTAGCTTTCTTAGCTTTATCGGTAATTCACATTATTTCATATATCTGACAATCTGAAGCCCATGGACTCATTTTAAACTGATTTTGTAGTAGAGTATTTATCCAGTTATTGTCATGTTCTTATATATCTCTCTGTGTTCCATTTTGTCCCAGTTCATGAGTTTGTGGAGGACAAGTTCATCTCCATTCTGGTCGTGAACTTCGAGAGGAGCCCACTGACCATGGAGAACTTGCAGTCTCTGGCCCTCAGTGTCCCTTCATTTTATTGGCGGCTCACTGGGGAGGAGTTGGATCCCAGCCTATTGCACGTAGCAACTGCACGGCTGCAAGTGGTACATCATGGTACAGAGACTGGTGTCCAGCATGGGGATGGAGAATCACCAGCTGAGGAGGATGACCATTACGGACAGGAGCTGCCATCACCCAGCTCTAGAAGGGAGGCTTCCCCTGCAGCTCCAGCATCCACGACTGAGGATGCTAATGGGCTTCCTGAGGCTCTCCCCTTGGCCTGGGGTGAAGATGAGCCCTCATCTCCATCCTTATCTGTGGCTTCTGACACTCAACCTGGAAGTCAGATTGAGCCAGAACATGCTGAGCCCTCCTGCTCCACCTTCTGGATCCCTGTGGGCCCTAACAGCACATGGCAGCAGCTTGAGATCGAAGGCCGCAACTACCTGCGGAAGCTGGATGAGCTCAGCATCCCCGAGGGACTCTGGGGCATTACGGACTACGGTGATGACCACACCGTGCTCATGTCCGTGCATGTCTCCGTGCATGTGAGCAGTTCTCTGCGAACATGGGGCGTGAGGCAGGAGCAGAGGCCTCCTCAGAGGCCCGCTGGCACCAGTCAGAGGAAGCGCAAGGCCGAGCCCGACGACACCAGCGGCTCAAGTTCTCCTCCACCGCACAAGAGGCCCATGCGCTTCTGACTGGATTCCATGTTTTTACGCTGTAAGTTACATTTTTATTTCAACATAATTAGAAGATCCCGCAGGAAAATATTAGTCAGTTACTTAATAAATGACCAAAAAGTCGTTGCTGCAGTATATATTCCATACATTTACTGCAGTTTTATGAGTCCTTATAAAGTAATAACTGTAAGCGTTCTTTAAGTATGAAAGAGTTTAGTACCCCTGCAGCGGACGGGCACGTGTCCCCATAATTATAACTTTAGGTTACATTTCTGCATGACTTAGTATTCAGTAAGTACCAGGTAGTGTTGGGTGGTACTCACGTCTCGTATTTACCATTTATATCAGTCTTCAAAGTCTTTAGATAATTAAGGTTGGTCTTGGTTGTTTTCTTGCCTGGAGAAACAGACTTTTGATGCCATGACGCCACAGCAGCACAACAGATGTCAGTACGGTGGAGGTAAGAGTTTGAAACGTTCATCAGCCTCTCAGCCACGCATCTCGCCTGGATACGGGATTCAGCTTTTATTCTTCTGTATTACTCCCTAAGTCCCTCACTCTGCACAATCTCTATACCGTTTGCTTTATAGGAGGGAGGAGCAGCACAAATGCAGCTGACAGACGTAAAGCCATGTGCTGGCAGCAGATGCTTCGCACCCCTTAATAGCGGATCTGTTGCTGGTAAGACTGTCTGTGCTGCCTGGCATCTCAGTAACCAGGTGAAACTCCCCAGGCAAGGTAAGGATCATATTGTGTTGAGTTTGTGAGTTTCCTGTGTGTAAAGACAGTTTTAGGGTCAGTATGGAGCCTGGCACAGGCATGAGCTGGGGAGACGTGACCAAAGACTCATTCACAGTCTGCACTGTTACTCTTGTGTGTCTTTTCATTCAAATCTCTTTCCCCACAGTGTCCATCATCTTGAGCAGCACCGGCTGTGATTTAGCATGAAGGATGCCTGTTCAGTTTTCCACCTGAACAAGTGCCCTCTGGACCCAGGTGTGCACTACATGAGCACTTTATGTTCCTGACTCCTTATCAGCGTTTACATTTACATTCTCAGCCAGTATTTAATCTGTAAAGTTCCACTCGGTGAGATTTATACAGACACGAATAAAGAGCACAGTCAAAGGATGTTTTTGCTTCTGCCTCATTTAACAGGCTATTCCCAATTTCCCTCTGGGTCTGTGTTTTCACCTCTTGAATGCTGGGATTTGTAGGCCCCGAGGTGCTGCCAGCGAGGGTGAGAGGGTTCAGAGATGGAGGAAGCCAGGGTGTTGCTGCAGTCCAGCAGTCAGAGCCACATTAACGCAGGTACACCCCCTCAGTATGTGTCTTGTATGCATATCAGATCTGGCTGAACATAGTCCTCCAAAGCTGTAGTGTAATCCTGGTCAACCTCTGGGGTTAGTTGCTCTGTTGGCCTGTGGAAAAATGGGTACTCTTAATGTATTCTGTGTGTTTTGCAGGAATATTTCCAGGCACTCTGCACCAACCTGGCTCACCTGGACAATAAAATCTGTTATATCAGGCTGCTGCTTGTGGACTACAGCTGAGCCTTCAACAGAATCATTCCATGCTGGCTCACGGCTAAGCTCCTGAACTTGGGGTCAGCTCTTCACCATGTACTGTAACTGGATTCTGGACTTTCTCACCGGCAGACTCCCAACAAGTGTGCATTGGTGGGAAGAACTCTTCCTCCATCATCACCAACACGGGCAACCCCGCAGGGCAGTGTGCTGAGCCCCCTGCTCTACTCCATCTTCACCCACGACTGCGTAACCAAGTTTCGCTCCAACTCCATCTTGAAGCTGCTGACGACACCACCGTCATTGGTCTGATCTGCAACGATGATGAGGAGGTCAGAGATCCTGAAGGATGCTGTCGAGATAACAACCTCACCGTCAACGTTAGCAAAACCAAGTAGCTGATCCTGGACTTTGACAAGCAGGTGACTCTCCAAAGTCCTAGCTACATCGCAGAGGATGGTGTGGAGCAGATCAACAGGGTCAAGTTCCTCGGGCACACAGCTTCCAAGACATCGTCTTCACACACTGTCTGACATGACACTAACATTTCCTCACACTGCCACTATTACCTCATGCTGTACCGTTGCTGTGTCTGTCTATGTTGTTTCCATTACTTTAATTTTATTTATATTGTTTTATCACTGGTGCTCTCTGTTTATACTGTTGACGTTAGGGCTGCCACTACCGACTATTGTTTTTTTTTTGTTTTTTGTTTTTTTTCTCTCATCAGCAGCGAGTTACAGCAGCTCTGTCCTGTTTATTGTTTTGTTTGGCGTGTTTTAATGTTAATTTTTTTGCTTTTTGTTTTTCTCTCATTTTTTTAAAACCTTCATGGGGTGAGGGACCACGTGACGCTCAGTGGTGCATGGCGGCGTTTTAGTCTCGCTCCCCAAGTCCTACCGCCGGTTTCCCGTTTTTTTGAATGTCTATCAGGCACTTTTATTTTGGTTTACTTTGCTGAACTCATCCGCATAACTTTACTGCTATTATGGATCACTCTGGGCGCAGAACACCTCCTCAATCTTCGACCGCAAGTCCGGCGAAGAAAGCACAAAACCATGTGCGGGCATGTTGCGTCAGCGCTGGCAACATGGCGGGCAGCGCTGACGCGCTGAGTTCGGATGTTTGCAGGTTAAAAGAGTTTGTTAAGGAGCAGATCGAGTCTCTCCATACAAACCTGCCGTCCTCCTTCCAGAGGAATTTTACAGATCTGAGGGCTGATGTCGGCGATCTGAAGGTGGAGCAGCAAAAGCTCGGTAAATCTTTTGAGTAAATCTTTTGAGTTGTTTCAAGGCCAAGTCCAGAAACACGAAATTGAACTGGGGTTCAATTTCGAAGTTGGTCTCCTTCGTAATAAGCTTGCCGAGCAAGAGGATAGGGAGCGGAGAAATAATATCAGGATCGTCGGGGTTCCGGAAGACGTGGAGAAGGGCAACTTACTGCGGTTTTTGGATCTTCAGTGGACGAAGTGGTTTCCGGGTCTTGCCAACTTCAATCCCGAAGTGATGAGGGCTCATCGGGTGTCTGCCGGCAGTGGCGATGGTTTGCGCCCGCGCCCCATTGTTCTGAATCTCCTACGCTACACCGAACGGCAGATTATACTGCAGGAGGCTCGGAGATCGCCGGTTCGTTTCGAGGGACGAAAAATCCTTTTTTTCGCCGATTACAGCGCCCAGACGGCCCGAGCTCGCAAGGCTATGTCCCCCGTTTTGAAGAAGGCTCGGGAAGCTGGTGTTCCTGCTTTTCTGTTGTACCCGACTAAAGTTCGCCTTTCTTTTGCGGGTAACCAGTGGTTTTTTACCGACCCAGAAGAAGCTCTTCAGGCAATCGGCGCTTTCACCTCCACCGGGTCCTGGCCAATTTAATATGCCTATTCGGTCTGCTTTGTTGTTTGCCTGTTATAATATTGCGGTCACACTGTGCGTGTGGAGTATATAAATCGGGTGCTTTTCTGTTAACGATTTTGTGTCTGTTCTATAGTTGATTTTGCTTTGTAGTTTACGCCGGGGGTAGCCGGCGGGCTTGAGTATTCACGCATGCCTTATCCCCTGCGTGTCACGCGCTGGCTTTTGGCCCCGCGCTGTTCTGGGGGGATGGGGGGGAGGGGGGTGTTTTGTGGTTATTTTGCCTTGGGGTTCGCGCCCTTCGGCTCATTGGATGATGGTGTTCTGTCTTATGGGGTGTTAGGGGTTTGTATTACTGGAGCTTATTTGTTTATGGGTTGTCTGTTTTCACTAATTCCTTCTCTAACGATGTGCTACTCTATTGACGTCTCCCTCTTTGTCTCTCTCTCTCCAGTATTGTGCTGTGGATCTATGTCTTTTATAGCTGCTGATGGCTAACTTAGTTATGGCTACCTGGAACGTGAGGACGCTTTCGACCCCTCAGAAGCGCTCTAGTGTCACAGACATTTTGTTTAGAAATAGGGTGGACATTTTTTGCAGGAGACACATTTGGAGTGCATTGGTGCATTTGGACCAAGCGCATGAGGCTCGTATCGCCAGGGTGCGGGCCGAACGCAATGGTTTACTTTTGCGTAAGGCTGAATTTCTTGTACATCGCACTAGGACACGGTATTACGCTAGTGGAGCTAAGCCTGGTAAGTTGTTGGCGCTTAGGCTCCGCCAGTGTGACACTTTTCAAGTGTAAAATTCAAGGATGGAGCTGTAACCACCAACCCTTCTGAAATTAATGACCGTTTTCTTGATTTCTATAAGGATCTCTACTTATCCGACAGCCCTCCATCTCAGACAGCCCTGGACTCGCCTTTTTCCCTGGCTTCTCTCCCTATACTTGCTCAGCAGGATGCCTTACTACTGGAAGCCCCCATTACATTTTGTGAGCTCACTGAGGCCCTTAAGTCATTTTCTAAGAATAAAGCTCCTGGGATGGATGGTATTCAAGCTGAGGTGCTGCTCACCTTCTGGGCACAGTTAGCCTCCCCTCCGTTTCGTATGCTGTCCTCCGCCATACGCTCCTCTCAGCTCCACCCCGCTTTAAATTCTGTGATAATCTCTTTGCTTTTAAAACAGGGCAAAGACTCTGCTGATTGTTCCAGCTACCGTCCCCTATCTTTAATGAACTCTGATGTTAAGCTATTGGCTAAGGTGTTGGCTCGCCGCCTTCAGTTAATGATAGCTAAGATTGTACATCCCGATCAGACTGGTTTTATTTCAGCTCGCTACGCAGCCGACAATATGCGTCGTCTTCTGCATATTGTTAAAAATGATTATTCTTCCTCTCCTCCCACTGCTCTTTTCTCATTGGATGCTGAGAAGGCCTTTGACAGGCTTAATTGGAGTTTCCTCTGGGAAATTTTTTTTTTGCCCCGCTTAAATTTCTTAAGTGCTATGCTTCCTTTGCCGCCCCCTTCCCACTTTTTGAAAGATGTCCGGTCGACAGTAACGTCCTTTCTCTGGAATGCCCGCAAGCCTCGCATAAGGTACTCCTTTCTTACTCTTTCTAGAGATGATGGGGGTCTCGCTCTACCGGAATATGAATGGTACCACTGGTCCTTTGTTCTCCGTTCGGTCTGGCACTGGCTTCAGCCTCCCCCATCACCGCCTTCCTGGTTTCCAATAGAGGAGAATCTGGCGCGTCCGCATCAGCTGCAACATCTCCCTTTTCTCTCCCTGAAAGCTAAGGCAGCTAAACCTGTGCTAGGCTCAATTGTGTCTTATGCTGTGCAGATTTTCCATCGGGTCGAGAAGCGCACTGGCTCTGTCCCTGTCTGGCACTCAAATACACCAGTATTTCTTAATAGAGCGCTTAACATTGGTGGTCAGCCCATCACAAACTCCCGGTGGATCTCGTCCGGAATCCGTGTTTTGGGTGATCTATTTGATGACTCTGGCCTCCTCACGTTCCAGGCTCTCAGCTCTAAATTTCCTATCCCTCCTTCTTCCTTCTTTTTCTTTCTACAACTGCGATCTGTCTTCAGAACATGTGGGATTTCCTTCTCTGCTCCTTTGCCTATTCACCCCTTTTGCAAATTTGTGGCTTCCCTGTCCAAATCTAATAGACCAGTCTCCACGCTGGACATGTTTTTGCGTAATGCTGGTCAGGTTATTCCACCTGTTGCCCGTAAATGGGGTGATATCTCTTCTCCTTCTCCATTGTGCTGGCGCACCATTTTTAAAAATATTAAGCGGGCTTCTAGAAATCCCAATCACCAGCACGTTCAGTTTAGTTTTGTGCACAGGATGTACTGTACTCCACGATTGCGCTTCGCTATGGCTCTCGATCCTGATACCCTTTGTAAATTGTGCCCACTTAGAGCCCTTGGTATGTTCTGGGAATGTCCACCTGTGGCCGCTCTTTGGTATGCGGTCTCCTCCTTTCTTTCTGATCTGCTGGATGTGACTGTCCCTTGTTCTCCTCAATCTCTGTTACTCTTAGATTTCTCTCTCCTTTCTTTTTCCCCTTCTCAGCAACAGACGATTTCTTTATCCTCTGTCGCTGCAAAGCTTCTGTTGGTCTCAAGGTGGAAAGACCCGAGTCGTTGCACTTTCATAGTCTGGAGGGCTTCCCTTTACAATCTGATCATGTTGGAGCTGTCTGCTGCTTGAATAAATGGTGCCTCAGACGTTACTATCAACAATTGGGAGCGTAATGCTTCACTTGTACTACAGTACATTGAGGAGAGCACATCACCTATTGTGTCTGGTTAATTTCTTATGTTCTTATGTTCTGGTACGGTTATGTAGATATGCTATATGGCAATATATTTGGTGTGTGTGTTGTGTATCTATGTGGATGTCTGGGGGTGTGCATGCATTTGCATTTATAGGTGTATGTGTTTTATTTATTATTGCTGTATGTATATTACTGTGTATGTATATAGATGTATATTGTTTTGTTTCCTTTAATGTCTTGGGGGGGGGGGGGGTTTGGTTCTGGTGTTTTCTTTGTTTTGTATGTTGAACAGTTTTTGATGTGTCACTTTTTTGTGCATTGTAGTAAAACCCAATAAAAAATTGGTTGCAAAAAAAAAAACCAGAATGATCATTTAAAAAAAACAAAACCTTTATGAGGTTGTGCAAAGAGGGGTACGACTTTCATCACGTTTGCACTTCTCTACATCATTTTTGGCCAATTTTTTTAGTCTTAATGGCGGTGTCATCTGAGAACTTCTTTTTATAAAATGCATATTATGTTTAAAAAAATTCCAGCTTTATGGTTTCAGGACAGAACAGCCACTCTGTTATGATGAACATTACGGTATTTTGAGTGTTATTAGTTGTGGCGCCCCTTACTGTACACTGACTACGCCACCCCTTGCGATTCACTACCTACTGAGTGTGCCAGAGCAAGGGAACAATGCTCTAATAAGAAGTACAGATGCAGGTTTTACAGAAATATAAAAGTACAACCTTTAACAACAAATATTCTTGATTGGTCACCAATTAAATAGGTCACTACCTTGATGTTGGGGAAGGGACAGTAAACAGACAAAAAGGGGAAGATGAAAAAAGAAAACAAATCACCAAGACATTGGGACAGAGGCCTATTGAACCAAGGGCGGGTAGACACACTGGTGGGAAGCTAGGGTTTCTATACCACACGTGACTGTGCAAACCCACTTATCCTAATATACACTTCAATCCAATACCCTGCAACCCTCACAGTACTCAGGTACCTTAAGTGACCATTGAAAGTCTTGCAGTTCAGGACTCGGTAGGACCACAGCAGGGGCTGACCCTGACACACACTGAATAAAGCAACACTTAACTCCCAATTGGGTAGTATACAAAACAGTTTAAAACAGCCGGGGCAAACAATACATGCAACAGGTTACCCCAGACTGCAGTGTAATGTTCTGAAACAAACAATACAACATGGACACGGTAAAAATGCAAACAGGCCAATCATAATATCCTGACATGACAAAGACATGTACAGGATTAACAACACATACCTGTCCCAGTATTAGCAGGATACGCCAGAAGTTAAGCTTGGAGATACATCAGTCCCAGCATGGTCATAGCTACCAGCGTCCACGCTGATTACACGCCAACTCGGAAGTCTTAAGTAGTTCTAACAGCGCCTGCTGTTAAAACCGGAAACGGGTGGAGTCATATTTTCACCTTCATGACTCCCGCCGACTGTGGCAAGGAATATATACAATCACGGACTATAAGAATAAACACGCCGTTGCGTTGAGCACTGACGCTGTGTTCGCCGACGAGCTGAACGCGTTCTTCGCACGGTTTGAGATAAACAGCTCTCACCGCGGAGACAACAACAGTCTGATCTCGGTGAGCGAGGACAGCAGCGCGGCTCTGGTTAGCCTGGCAGAGCGCGATGTGCGCCGGGCTCTGAAGCAGGTGAGCATCAGAAAAGCAGCGGGACCAGACGGGATTTCAGGACGAGTCCTGCGATGCTGCGCTGATCAGCTGACTGGTGTTTTCACTAAGATCTTCAATGAGTCCCTAGCTCTGTCTATTGTGCCAACATGTTTTAAACGGTCCACCACAGTTCCCGTTCCGAAGCACAACAAGCCCTCCAGCCTGAATGACTACCGCCCGGTAGCCCTAACATCTCTGGCCATGAAGGTGTTTGAAAGGCTGGTAAAGAACTTAATCTGTTCATCCATCCCAAATTCCATAGACCCATTACAGTTCGCCTACCGCCCAAACAGATCCACTGAGGCGTTACCTGCAAGATCGCTATTTTTCTTTATGCTGCAATTGTTTTCATTATTACTTTGTTTAACTTGACACATCACATCTTTAAATTCTCATCCTTGCATTAGAATATAGACCAGTTAATACTGATGGTATCTCATCCTGTGTCATATGTTTTAAAATGACTACACACTGAATATTGAACTGAAGCTTGACATAAAAAAATTTAATCGCAAATCAAATCGTAATCGCAATTTCTGTCAGAAAAATGGCGATTCGATATTTTCCCCAAATCGTGCAGCCCTAGTTGGCACCACGTCCTGGGTTATTCCCTGCTTTGTGCCCATAGCTTTCAGGATAGTCTCCAGACCCCCTGTGACCCTGCACAGGAAGTTGACCATCCCCGGCCAGCCCCCAGAGTTCTGTGGAAGTTAAAAACACTTTAGTCAAACAACAGACTAACCAAATCTCAGGCTGGAGTAAGCTTCAAAAAAGGAGCTGGTCATTACCTGAACAGAAGGGGAACATAAGAAGGAGACTAGAGCTCAGCTGACAACATACAGTATATCTCTCCCGTTCCTTGCTGATGATGGGAGGTCACTGAGACGAGGTGAGACAAGTAAATAGAAAGTCAGCTGGCTCCTGCTGACACCCAACAGTGTGACACAAAACGGGTGGCATTGCCGAAGACCTCACAGCTAAATATGGAAAGAGGAGAAATATTTTTAAAATGTAAATAAAATGTGGAGCACCTATAATAAAAGCACAGCTATTAGGTGCTAATGATCCAGTTCACACTCAAGATGCCTAAGTTTGATCAGGTCAATCCTGCGATGTAACATGGACAGGCAGGCGTAATGTACTCACTGTCTGCAGTATGAACAACATGGTCCCACACAGACAGGTGACCCCATAGAAGCGCCTCTCCAGGTTAACAAATACCTTCACTCAGATACTTATGCTCAAATGCTGTTCGCTGTCAGACTCTGCAACAAAGTCCTTGCAGCTGACCCCACACACATAGACTAACAAACACACACATCCAATACACCATGGTAGTTTCTATGTGCAATATTAGTTCTTGTCAATCCCTGTCACTCCATTGCGTGCCTGTCCATATAGATATATCCAGTGTTGTACATATATTTATATATCCACTCTGTACATATATTTATATATCCACTCTGTACATAATATACATACACTCTATTTATACATACATATATTTATCTGTTTACATATACACACATATATATATATAAATATTTTTCAATATGCTCATCCAAATTTATGTTTCCAGATTGTTTGTATAGTGCACTTTTTATACTGTACTGTTGGTACAGTTTTTATTCTATTATTTTTAATTTTGCTACTCTTGTCTTGCACTGTCCACTTTTCTGCCGTGACGATGCAATTTTCCACTTGTGGGACTAATAAAGACAAATTTGCTGCGATCTCTGACATTTGGACATGCTTCACTAAGAACTGTGCTGAGAGTTTCACTCCAGGAGAACACATGACCATAGATGAACGGCTGTTCCCTACCAAGGTTCCTTGTCCATTCAAGCAGTATATCGTATCCAAGCCGGACAAATTTGGGATCAAGTTCTGGATGGCCGCAGATTTGGAGACCGAATATGTCTGCAATGCATCCCCTTACTTCGGAAAGGACCCCAGTCGTCAGAAGTGGGAGAGGCTGGCAGAGAACGTGGTCATGAATCTGATGGAGCCATTTTTGGATGATGAGAGAAATGTCACAACGGACAATTTCTTCACCTCACTGGCACTGTCACACAGACTGCTTCAGCGCAAAACAACGCTACTGGGCACGGTGAATAAAGTTCGGCATGAACTTCCTCCACTTGCAAAGGACACTGCACAGCGGGAGGAATTCTCCACGTCAGTGCTTTGCAAAGCCTAGCTAAGCTCAAAATAAATAAATCACAGGGCCCTGATGGCATCTTACCTATAGTTTTAAAAGAGATGAGGGATATTATTTGCCGACCTTTAACTTTAATATTCCAGAAATCGTTATCTGCGGGTGTGGTACCTTCTGATTGGAAGCATGCCAACATAACGCCCATATTCAAAAAAGGGGATAGAAGTAATCCAGCAAACTATAGGCCAATCAGTTTAACTAGCATTACTGGAAAAATAATGGAAGCTATAATTCAAGTGAAAATGGTAGATTACCTAGATGCAAATAACATTATAAAGGATAGCCAACATGGATTTAGGAGAGGTAGATCCTGCTTAACGAATCTACTTGAGTTCTTTGAGGAAGCTACAAGTGAAATTGATCACAAAAAGGCCTATGATGTGATTTACTTAGATTTCCAGAAGGCCTTTGATGTTGTCCCCCACAAACGGCTCTTGTTAAAGCTTAAAGCTGCAGGGATTTTAGGAACTGTGGCAGTTTGGATCAAAAACTGGCTAACTGACAGGAAGCAGCGAGTAGTTATTAGAGGCACAATGTCACAGTGGCCCTCCGTTCATAGTGGGGTACCGCAGGGTTCAATTTTAGGACCACTATTGTTCCTAATTTACATTAATGATATTGACACAAATACATACAGTAAATTGGTTAAATTTGCAGACGACACCAAGGTGGGTGGTGTAGCAGATACTGATCTAGCAGCAGAGAGGCTTCAAAGGGATCTGGATTTAATTAGCGAATGGGCTGATACTTGGCAGATGAAATTTAACACAGATAAATGTAAGGTAATCCATGCGGGGAGCAGAAATATAAAGTACAGATATTTTATGGGTTCCACTGAAATAAAGGTAGCTGATTACGAGAAAGATCTAGGTATGTATGTTGATGCTTCCATGTCCCACTCTCGCCAGTGTGGGGAAGCAATAAATAAGGCCAATAGAATGTTGGGTTATAGATTCAAATGGCCTAATTGTCGGGGTTTGTTATAGGGCACCTAATGTAGCTGTAGAGGAAAGCAGAATATTATATGATGATATCAGGATTATGAGTAATAAAAATGATGTGGTGGTTATGGGTGATTTTAATTTACCTGGGATACAGTGGGACACAGTCTCTGGCTCTTCTGTAAATGAACTTGAGATGGTGGAATTAGTACAGGATTGTTTTTTTACTCAGTTTGTTAATACTCCTACCAGGGGAGAAGCCCTTCTTGTTCTCGTTTTTTGTAATAACCAGGATAGGATTGGAAAATTAGAGGTTTTAGACCCATTGTACGGTAGTGATCATAACATGGTTAAATTCGAGGTTAATTTTAGTGTCCAAAGAGCAAAGTCTAAATTAAAAGTATACAATGTTAGGAAGGCTAACTTTAATGGTATTAGACGGAAATTAGAAACTGTAAACTGGACAGAGTTAAATAGCAAAACAGTAGAAGAGGCATGGGAATTTTTCAAAAGCACATTGTTGCAAGTGCAAGAGGACTTCATACCTGTTTCCAGCAAAACTAAATCTAGGAAACGACAACCAAGGTGGTTTACTAAGGAAATTAAGAATAAAGTCAGGAGGAAAAGGGCTCTGTTCCACAACTGGAAAATAACTAATGATTTCAAAATCAAGCAGGAGTATCTAAGTCTACAGGCAGAGTTAAAAAATGACATTAGGCTATCAAAGAGGGATGTAGAAAGAAAAATTGCATTGGAGGCTAAGCATGACAGTAAAGGTTTCTTCCAATATTTTAACTCCAAGAGAGCACTAAAAGCTGAAATCACTAATTTACAGGATAGTAAGGGCCTTATAATTGATAACGAAATTGATATGGTAAATGAGTTTAATGATTATTTTTCAAGGGTGTTCACAATAGAGAACACAAGTAACTTACCACCAATTAATACGAATACAGCATCGTCTATGACCAATATATGTATAACTGAGGTTGATGTGATACTAAGCCTAGCTAAACTCAAAATAAATAAATCACAGGGGCCTGATGGCATCTTACCTTTAGTCTTGAAAGAGATGAGGGATATTATTAGCCAACCTTTGACTTTAATATTCCAGAAATCGTTATCTGCGGGTGTGGTACCATCAGATTGGAAGCATGCTAATATAACACCCATATTCAAAAAAGGGGATAGAAGTAATCTGGCAAACTATAGGCCAATCAGTTTAATGATCCTGGCCTGAGCGATTTTTTGTGTTGAAGAAAACGAGCGAAGGGAAGTGCTGTGGCATAACTGCAGAGGTGTAAAGAGTACCTGAAAACCATACTTGAGTAAGAGTACAGATACCTTACTGTATAAATTACTCCATTACAAGTTACAAGTCACCAATTCCAATAAGACTTGAGTAAAAGTCGTAAAGTATCCAATTTTAAAAGAACTTAAGTATTTTACTCGTACTGAATGTAGGCTCAAAGAACACCAAGAAATGTGGAAAACAAGGAACTATTTATTTATGAGGCTTTATTTCCTAATATAGACATTAAATTGAACACGTCAATGTTTCACTAATCACTTATGTTCTTATGTTCTTATGTTCTTATGTTTCAAAATGGCAGAAGAAGAAAATAGAACAAAAAGTCAGTCTCAGTCAAACTCAAATGTTCAAAAAAAAGGTAAAACAATAAAAAAACTAATAAAAAAACAAATTCAGAGCTGACTTTAATGGTGTCTTAAGGGCAATTCTTAAGGGCAATTCTTAAGGGTATTTCAAGCAAAAATGGAGCACTCCTAGTAATAAAATAATGACTTGAATTACACCATGATAATTATCAATATCGTTTGATATGATCATGATAAAAATATTTTTGCTATATCGCACAGCCTTAATGGATGCTACCACAGTGGCTTTGCTAACTAGCTAATAACTAGTAACCCATAGGAAGCAAGCTGAACAGTCGTTTGAGCAGACAGTAATATCTGATGACGCACAAAGTCTTTAAGTGTCAAGTCTTGTTAACTACATGGAAGCTATATTATCAGCAAGAAGGTCTTTGCCTAGTTACCATAGTTTTGGTAGTGAGTCGGCTAGATAGTCAGCTAACTGATGGAAACGTTTAACCAGCAGCAAAACAACCACAAACAACCATGCGGGTCCCACAGTAAAATCTTTGTGCAGTAATTGACAGTCAATAGTGTGTCTAGCAGAAACATTAACAAACAAAATAATAAATAATAGATAGCACTGTTATTACACTGGGATACTAAAGATTTTTAACTTAATGACATAACAGGTACTACAACGATTCCGTTCTGCGAGTTCGCTTTGGCTTCCGCTTTAAGACGTGTTGGACAAGGGCGTGGCTTTCGCGGTACGAATGGGCCCGCCCTCCTGCAGGATGCAGCCAGACATACTTGAAGAAATTAGCCGTGGTAGATAAAGATCCTGACTTGTCGCACGCAATCACAATGTAGCGAGTAACGGTAAGCGTCCGTTCAAATGTAGTGGAGTAAAGAGTACATATATTCAGTCACAAATGTAGTGGAGTAGAGAGTAAAAGTTGCTTATATTTTTGATACTCAGTACAAGTACAAAGTAGCCAAAAAAATACTTAAGTACAGTAACGAAGTCCATTTACTCAAGTACTTTACACCACTGACACAAAGTGTAGCTTCTATCCCGAGCACAATCCACATTATTACTTAAAAGCTTATTGACCCTCTGATTCTGCTATCACTTATCAGTAATTTCAAGTAAACATTATGTGTGTTGTATTTGTATGATGAAACCAATCTTTGAGCTCAGTATGAAATAACTGAAATAAACACACAGTCATTCAAACTTGGGCACTTTTTAATTTTGTTTTGTCTTTCAATAAAAACTGCAGCATCAAATCTGATCTGCTTGCCATTCTTGCCTAAAAACAAATGCTGGGGTTATCAAAAACTATGTTATATAGCTATATTCCAGATTTATCACATCTCGGAGCTCCGAGGAACCTCCTTCCCCATACATATCCCTCTTTCCCACTATTCCCTCAAATACTGTTACATTTGTGTTTTTTCCACTCACACCCTGTCTTGATCATGCTCTGACTGCATGGCATCCATATGCATGGCAAATTATTTTACAGTCTTATCTTATATAGTAGGACATGAACATTGAATTTGATAGTTATCTTTTATTTTCACTTCTGAACACAACGCACGAACAGGAAGGAATCGTTTGCATTTGCAACCAACCCCTCCGCAAAAGCCCCAGCGGAAAACTGGCCGCGGACCGGGGTGGGAATCCCCAAGCTGGAAGGCAGTACTGCTTCATGTTCACATTAGCTAGCTAGCTAGTTAGCATGGATTCAGAATGCACTGTACTACAACTATAAAGGACGTAACGTGACACAGAAAAACAATTACTAACTGGCAATGCAGGTTAGCATTACTTTAAATGACAACTTTACCTGTTACTTACCAGAAGAGTTGCCTATACGTTAGCCGAATGACAGCAGGCAGAAGCCGGCGCATTTTTCAGTAATATACCGGAGTTAAACTTAATTACACACTTTTAACACAAACACTGGCAGCTATAAACTCATAGGACAATGGAAAGGACATTAGACAATGGAAGACTGGAAAGAGGTTGCCTGGTCAGATGAGTCTCAATTCACTGCTGCAACATCCAGATGGTAGGGCCAGAATTTAGTGTAAGCAAAATTTTATTTGCACACTTTGGGGCCCTTAGTGCCAACTGAGCAATGTTTAAATGCCACAGCCTACCTGAGTATTGTTGCTGACCATGTCCATCCCTTTATGACCACAGTGTACCCAGCTTCTAATAGCTACTGCAGCAGGGTAACGTGCCATGTCACAGAGCTCATATCATCTCAGACTGGTTTCTTGAACATGAAAATAAGTTCACTGTACTCAAATGGCCTCCACAGTCACTAGATTTCAATAAAGCACCTATGGAATGGGAGATTTGGATGGATGGATGGATTTGCAACAGAAGAGTCGCTTATACGTTAGCCGAATGACAGCAGGCAGAAACTGGCGCGTTTTTCAGTAATATACCGGAGTTAAACTTATTTACACACTTTTAACACAAACACTGGCAGCTATTAACTCATAGGTGGTAGTAAAGCTGAAATTAAAATAAGGCAACACTTATTTTGATACTTTTTTTGTTTGTTCTTTTTCTTAACCGTTCCTTCCTCCTATTCCTCTGTCTCTGCTTATTGACGTTTAGGAGAGAGTGCCAAACATAAATTAACGATGCAAGATTTTCAAACCAAGACAGACAAAGCACAAAAGAGACAACAAAGACACAAATATTGTATATATGTTTTATTGTAAAGCTCATATCCTAGCATATCTTATCCTAGCATATCTACAAACAAATTTACTTTTGTATAGCACAATATCACATTACACCGTCTCAAAGAGCTTTACAGCATCCCCACCCAAAGCCCCCAGTGAGTAAGCCATACATAGGCGACAGTGGCAAGGAAAAACTCCCTATTAGGAAGAAACCTTGGGAGGGACCAGACTCAAAGGGGGAGCCCATCCTCCAGGGGCCGGCAGGGAGAGTCAACTTATCTAACTTACCTACCTTAGCTTATCTAACTTACCTACCTTAGCTTATCTAACTGAAGTACCAACACTTAAACGACATCTCTATTAATACGCCGTCCCCGGCCGTAGCCCATTATTAATCCATTACTCCTGGCGGATTGCTGAGGCTGCCCCTGGCCCCTCTCAGGTCGCCGGTCACTGGAGCCATCGAAGTCCGTGCTTCGCTGTCCCCGGCCATAGCCCATTAGTCCAGCAGTATTCTGTTTAAAGACAAGGAGAGGTTATTGATATTGTATTGAACCTCTGTGGGTATTAAAGGTATATCCACAAGCAAGCCAGCAATAGTCCTAATTCACACTGTGGTGTACGCGAAACACCCCCCTTCCTAAGCGGCAGCATATACGATTCCATCCAGCACCCTCCCTTAGCACGCCATATTGCACGAGCCCAACTACCCATCCTAAAACAAACACACACATACATACACAAAGAAAATTAAAAAGGGCACTTCCCCATCTTCCACGAGAGCCACCCATAGGGTCTGGTCAGCTAACTGGCAGAGAGAGTGTTATGCCAAAAAAGGCATCCCTGTCGAAGAATGCATGCCTGTCTCTAAATGACCGATTGGTCACTGATCTGAAACGAGTTGAGCTACTTTGTCGAGTTAGGCTACCGTAGTGCTAATCGATAGCCCTAACCCTTACCCTAACCCACCAAACCCACCCCCCCTAAAACCCTAACCCTCAAAAAAAAAACCTAAAACCCCAACCCTAACCCCCAAAAAACCCCTAAAAGCTCAACTAGTCAGAACACCGGCATGCATTCTGCGGCAGGGATGCCTTTTTCGGCATAATGCATGTTATACTCTAATTCAAGTGTTCTAATAGTCTCTTAATCTAGGGCTTTACCTTCGGCATGTAACACTTCCTCCGCGTCTTATCTATCCTTTCCGTTTCCTTACTTGTTATTTTAATTTTGATAATAATTTTAATTTTGATCTTGATTACTTTAATTTCGTTTCTCTCCATTTTACAGAAGACTTCAAAACGCAGTCACTCGTTAAAGCGCTGGAAAGAAGTTTGAGAAAAGAAGCACATGTGATTCAAAAGTAATCAAGCTGTTGTCACGGATGCCCATTCGTACCATAACTGACAATACGATCCTATGCAGGTCGTCGGCGACTTTCGGCCGCGATCGGCTCCTACTGACCGGTCGTAGGTCCGATTCGGCCGTAAGCAGGGTTGCCAACTCTGACGCATCTGGCGTGACACTCACGCTTTCAAACTGAAACGCTCACAGCAAGAAATCTTACGGCGAATATCTATTAATCCATTTAAACCTAAAATTGCCTACATGAAAAGCGTTGGGGCAGTGTTTGCAGGGTTTGCAAGGTAATAAAACTGTTATATACATGTAAATATATGTGTGTAGACTTGTCTCGAATTCAAAATCTCACGCCAACGCCAACTCGATCATTCGCTGTCTAAAGCTATACGCGCTGCAATGTCTTGTAGTACTTATTTTATGTGCATTCGCGCTGTTATGACAAGAAATCACTGTGCATTTTAGCTACAAATTAGCCACATAAATGTTAAAATGCAGGGTAATTTTTCGTCATAACAGCGTGGACGCACATAAAATAAATAGGCATTTGCGCTGCTATAACGAGGAATTGCCGCGCGTGTACGGGGAATGCGTAGGGGAGACCGGGTATGGTTGTAACACTTTTTGCTTTACCACCTATAACTCGATCACTGAATTTTTGAGCTAGAGATTTACATTTTTTCTATTAAGTACCTGTAGAAAAGGCTGTTAAATGAGCGGTTTGTTTAATTGTGCAGTGTTTTGAGCAGGCATTATTTCGGCCATTGGAGGCGTCACGCAGGACCCCAGGTTGGTTTTTTTCTTCTCTTCTTCGCTTTCCTTTAGGCTGGATGCAGAGTTCAACGTAGTTATACAAAGTTTTGTTGGGTTTATGGTGTAGTTGTGCGTGCATGCTGAGTAAGTATGCAGTTCATTCGTACCGCAACTATGCTTTGTAACCGGAGCAAATGTTTATTGTTTTATACGTTTGTAATTTAAAATAAACATATCGCGCTGATCGCAGTTCGCTGCGTTAATGCCGCTCAGTTTTGAGTATTGTATGTTTATTTGCGTTTTGTAATACAAATGGTTAATATAATTTAATATCTATATTTGTTTAATGTTTGTAAAACTATGTTACCCGTGAGCGGTAGTTATATGTTGATTCCTATGTTCTTATTTCTGTTTCAGTAAACCACAATTGCATATTTCCCCAACGAGTATCCGGACTGTTTTATTGGTGGTGTGTTAATGCGCTACTATCCAACTATAGGATAACCTGTCAAAAGTAGGCAAACAAACCCAGTGTTCTGATCGGACACTCTGTAAAGGTTACCACCGGGAGAGAATCGGCGTCCCTTTTTTTTTAAACGACACTCTTCTACATGGTCCTTCGAGCCGGATAGGGTAAGTTTTACAGCAGTAATGATGGATGACAGAGAAAAGGATCTTGTCCTGAGTCAGGGGAGGCCTCGTAGAACAATTCGTCCTCCATGCTACCTAGACGAATATGAGACAGGCCATCATTACAGACAAAGAGGATTACCTGCATCATATCACCACCCTGATGCAAGAGAATATATGACGGATAGTTTCTCGGCGCATGACCAGCAGAGAAATGAACACTCATCACCTGGTAGTGTCCCAGAATGGGTGAAGACACTCAGGGAAGAGAACGATCAGCTGAGGAGAGATATTCGTGAACTAATTGAGTGGCGTGCATCGCAGACTTCTCCAACTCATATCCAGTCAGCTGCTCCTAGGCAGAGCCAAGATGATGAGGAAAGAGCCTCAACCTCATCCAGTATCGGCACCCCAATCTCCCAATATGGAGTCATGATGTCAGGCGATCAGTGGGATCCATGTCACGCAGGCCAACAGTCAAATCCAGTGCCTTGGGAGCATCGAGAGCCGTCAGTATGTGAGGGAGAAGAGGTAAATGAGATTGTGGAGCGGGTCAGGGATATTGCATTGCCACATAAGCAGTACCTTCATTCATCTGGTTATGGACCACACCAGTCCCGACGGTCATCTCGCCATGTGACTCCTGAACGCCATCATGGTAACTCATTAAACAAGCCGCTCATTTAACAGCCTTTTCTACAGTACCCACATTTGTTTGCTACAAACTGCACCAAGTCAAACCTCTGCAAGAATATCACAGACCTGGTGAGTTCATGACAAATAGGCCTACATGGTGCTCCTTTGTTACAACCTGCCCCACTACCGGGGTAGGATGTAACACGTGTTGCGGTAAGTTGCAACAGTTAGACAAAAGAAGCAAAAACACTGGCCACACTGTGCTATATGGTTCAAAAAGAAGTTTTTGAAGACTGACCATAACTCATATATCCACTAGTGTGCTAGAACAAACTTTCTTAATGGTATGTATGCTTAATCAATACTCTACTACAATGCATCTGAGCAAAAAAAACATCCAAGTCAAATACAAATAATGTGTGTGTGTGTGTGTGTGTGTATGTGTGTGTGTGTTCTTAATCGGTCACAATGCTGACAAATGAATCTTGGTAACCCTGCAGTACAGGCTTGGTGGGCCCAGATACTGTCAGTCTATAATACAGGTCTGCCGCCTGAGTCAAATATTCTGCCAGCACCTTCTCCTGCACCTCAGAGAAGACTTTGTCGCTGCTGTGGTAACCTTCACTGGGAAGATCACTGGACCCCTGGTCTCTCAGCTTCTGCAGTGATTTGCAGTATCTGCTCAGTGTTACATGGCAGATCCCGTGTGCCTTCGCAACTGACCTGACTGACTTGCCCTTCCTTGTGACCTCATCAGATGCTTTTTTAAAAACACTGGCAGGCACACCTCTTTCAGTCTTTCTTTTCTACTGTCTAGACATTCTGTAAAATTATTAAAATCAAGAAAGTGTCCTTATTTGTATGTAAGGGGATGGTTGTAACACTTAAAGATGTGTTACAACCCAGCCCAGCCCTCTTAGCTATTGCACCTTCCTCTGTTGATCTGAGTGCTGTTACTGGACTGATCATTAAGCAGTGAGGCAGATTGCACCACCAACTACAGAGTAAATGAACAGATAGACTGGAAATACACTCACTGGCCACTCTATTAGGTATACCTGTTCACCTGTCTGTATGTCAGCAGCACAATGTATAAAATCATGCAGATCAAAGTCATGCTCATATCAAACACCAGAATGGGGAAGAAAGGTGATTTAAGTGACTTCGAAGGTGACATTGTTCTTGGTGTTAGGTGGACTGGTATGAGTATTTCAGAAAATGCTGATCGACTGCTATTTTCACCATCTTTAGGGTTTACAGAGAATGGGCCGAAAAAGAAAAAACATCCAGTGAGCTGTGGTTCTCTGGGAAAAAAATGCCTTGTTGATGGCAGAGGTCAGGGACAGACTGGCTCTAGGTGATAGAAAGGCAAGAGTAACTCAACAACTCGTTACCACCAAGGTATGCAGAAGAGCATCTGTGAATGCACAACACATCCAACTCTGAAGCTGATGGGCTACAGCAGCGGAAGACCACACCAGGTGCCACTCCTGTCAGCTACAAACAGGAAACTGAGGCTACAGCGGGCACGGGCTCACCGAAATTAGACAATGGAAGACTGGAAAGAGGTTGCCTGGTCAGATGAGTCTCAATTCACTGCTGCAACATCCAGATCATAGGGCCAGAATTTGGTGTAAGCAAAATTTTATTTGCACACTTTGGGGCCCTTAGTGCCAACTGAGCAATGTTTAAATGCCACAGCCTACCTGAGTATTGTTGCTGACCATGTCCATCCCTTTATGACCACAGTGTACCCAGCTTCTAATAGCTACTGCAGCAGGGTAACGTGCCATGTCACAGAGCTCATATCATCTCAGACTAGTTTCTTGAACATGAAAATAATTTCACTGTACTCAAATGGTTACACTTGGAATAAAAAGGGTGGTTATACACTGGACCCAGTGCCTTGAGACCCTTCCTGACAGCAGATGTCATTACAATCACTGTTATTCAAAAGCACTATAATACTGTTAATCATTAAACGATCAACAAAAATGTCTTACTTTGAAACAGTGCGGGGCCTCAGCTGACACCCATTTAAACTGGAATAGAGAATTTGATATTCGTTTTGTGAAAGGGAAAGTTTCCATTACAATGTGAGCAACTTATTTTTAAATACGTGATTTAAGTATATGCCAGGAAACCGAGTATGTAAGTAGAGCATACGTGTATATCCCATGCACGGTCTGAATAAGGACCCCACGTATATTTACGTATATTAAGCTGTAGTGATGAGGATTCTCACGTTATCTGCGCTGACATTTTACGTGGGATCGTGGTGATACCGCTCCGACGGTGACACTGGTCCTACGCTCATATTTCTTGGCTTGTCTCGGCCAGCAGGGGACATAGCAGCGTCGCCCCACTCGTGCCGAGAAGATGGGCGACCGTTGAGCAGCAGATACTTATATGAAGCAGAACGAAAATCGCGAGAGCAACAAAGAATGTACGCGGTGCGCTCTGGCCAAAACACCGTCTGGCATTTCCCGAAGGGTTCAGGCGGAGTTGGGTAGCTCCTTGCTGGTGTTGCGCCATATTTTGTGACCGTCGTAATGCGTGACTTCAGGGGTGCCGTTTCACACGTTACTGGGAATGAAGGTTCCTGTTCACATGCACGTGCCGTCTGCACATCTTACATACCATAGTTTATTCATTTTTCAAAGCAGCAGCGTTTCCACTTTTTGTTCCGTCATCTTATTTTGGGACATTCTAAAACGCTTAATGTGAAAAAGCTTAATGTCGCTATTTTGGTACATTAAACCACACCAAGTTTGTCACACACATATCTGGTCATACAGACTTTCACCTGACAAAAAATCAACACCGAAATGCTAGGAATATGGACTTTATACTACTCTCTTCCTTGCCTGTGCCACGTCATGCTATCACAGAAAACACAAGACACAAGCAGGATAGACCAAAAGCTAAGGATAAAATAAAACCATAAAACAAACAGGTGAGACAGACCAAAGGCCAGCCTTGTTCCATGACTGGAAGGGTGTCAACTTTTAAGCTGCTCATGCAAGCCACTGAGCTACATAGCAGGCCAGGGAATAAGGATTCCCTGTCATTGCACAAATAAATCACTCCAGGTAATAGCAGACGCTATAGAAATGGAGGTGAAAAAGAAGAGATGGAGGAGAGAGGAAAGAAAGCAGAGGAGTCAGAGATCAGGAGACGAGCAAGAGAGAGAGTGAGCTGGGGCATTAGGGGCAGCGTGAGCAGCAGCTGCAGAAGCTGGGGCCGTTGGGGCATTAGGTGTAGGAGCAGTAGTAGGAATAGTGGGTGTAGCTGCGGGGGGGTTGGCTGCAGCAGGAGCTGTAGGAGGGGGATTGAAGGAGCCAAAGTTGCAGCCAGAGCAGACAGTGTAGGAGAGGCTGCAAAAAATGCAGCTGAAGATATCAGGAAAAACTGCAAAAGAAACTTGGGAATTAGGGCAGAGACTGACAAAAGCAAAGGAAACACTATATATAAAAAACTATAGTAGATCAAATGGAAGGAAGCAGCTGCTTCAGTGATAGATGCAAGTAAACAGCTGCTACATTAATTAGATGCAAGGAAAGAGCCGCTTCAGTGACTAAGCTGCAGGTCAGGCAGGACTATCTCCTGTGACAGAAGTGTGGGGTGCCACACGAAAACTAGTCAGACCTGGAGAATAAGCTCTCACACAGCTTCAGCAGCGACTCTGCTAAGATGGGATGACTCTTCCCAGCATGAATGCGATCAGCTGTGATCAAATGCCGCACATGAATCGGGGGGTTTTAACCGTCATCCTGCCCACATATTTACATACACGGGCTACCAACTGGGGGCATCAAGAATAATTTACTGAAAGAAGCAATGAAAATGGCAAAATAATAATGGCAAAACATTTCTTCTCAAAGTATTATTAGTCATGCAATTAATGTCATCTAATATTATTACAATTAATTTGCATACTTTGTAAAATGAAAATCTACACTTTTCTTCAACACAAAGCAGAGGTGTAAAGAGTACCTGAAAACCATACTTGAGTAAGAGTACAGATACCTTACTGTATAAATTACTCCATTACAAGTTACAAGTCACCAATTCCAATAAGACTTGAGTAAAAGTCGTAAAGTATCCAATTTTAAAAGAACTTAAGTATTTTACTCGTACTGAATGTAGGCTCAAAGAACACCAAGAAATGTGGAAAACAAGGAACTATTTATTTATGAGGCTTTATTTCCTAATATAGACATTAAATTGAACACCTCAATGTTTCAAAATGGCAGAAGAAGAAAATAGAACAAAAAGTCAGTCTCAGTCAAACTCAAATGTTCAAAAAAAGGTAAAACAATAAAAAAACTAATAAAAAAACAAATTCAGAGCTGACTTTAATGGTGTCTTAAGGGCAATTCTTAAGGACAATTCTTAAGGGTATTTCAAGCAAAAATGGAGCACTCCTAGTAATAAAATAATGACTTGAATTACACCATGATAATTATCAATATCGTTTGATATGATCATGATAAAAATATTTTTGCTATATCGCACAGCCTTAATGGATGCTACCACAGTGGCTTTGCTAACTAGCTAATAACTAGTAACCCATAGGAAGCAAGCTGAACAGTCGTTTGAGCAGACAGTAATATCTGATGACGCACAAAGTCTTTAAGTGTCAAGTCCTGTTAACTACATGGAAGCTATATTATCAGCAAGAAGGTCTTTACCTAGTTACCATAGTTTTGGTAGTGAGTCGGCTAGATAGTCAGCTAACTGATGGAAACGTTTAACCAGCAGCAAAACAACCACAAACAACCATGCGGGTCCCACAGTAAAATCTTTGTGCAGTAATTGACAGTCAATAGTGTGTCTAGCAGAAACATTAACAAACAAAATAATAAATAATAGATAGCACTGTTATTACACTGGGATACTAAAGATTTTTAACTTAATGACATAACAGGTACTACAACGATTCCGTTCTGCGAGTTCGCTTTGGCTTCCGCTTTAAGACGTGTTGGACAAGGGCGTGGCTTTCGCGGTACGAATGGGCCGGGTTGGATGTGGGCGGGGTTGGATGTCCAACCCCGCCCTCCTGCAGGCTGCAGCCAGACATACTTGAAGAAATTAGCCGTGGTAGATAAAGATCCTGACTTGTCGCACGCAATCACAATGTAGCGAGTAACGGTAAGCGTCCGTTCAAATGTAGTGGAGTAAAGAGTACATATATTCAGTCACAAATGTAGTGGAGTAGAGAGTAAAAGTTGCTTATATTTTTGATACTCAGTACAAGTACAAAGTAGCCAAAAAAATACTTAAGTACAGTAACGAAGTCCATTTACTCAAGTACTTTACACCACTGCATAACTGACTGAAATTCATGATTAATGCCTTTATTTTACGGCTTATCTGGAGTCGTTTTGAGCACGATGTCACACATAGATTAATTGACTATGCAATGCAGCGATTTTTATTTATTGACATTTACCAAAGAGTTTTTGCAGACTAGCTGCATGTTATACCGCCATTGAAAAGGTACCATGCTACCGCATTTTTGAAAGCTGTTGTGTATTACATTTCATTAGTACAGGTGTTTTGACATTATAGCATACCTATCAGAATAGCACACTCTCAGTTAAAGCGCATGCGTAGAACAGAATTACATGTCCGCTAGCTCATAAATGTAGCATATTGCTGCAAGAATTTTCGACAGAAAGTAAGCAATTATGCTTTCCGGTTATTACGTGTAGTTACAGTTATAATAATAATTGATACTTTTATTGATCCCTGTGGGGAAATTGTCTTCTTTACACCTCCCTCAATTTGCTCTTTATAAATCAAGCTCTATGTGAAAGACAGTCACCTGTGTGGGCCCCCAGGAAGCTGGGTGTTAAGGGCCTTGCTAAAGGACGTGCTGAGGTTGGGTTTGGACCGGTGACCTTCTGATTACAGGCACAAGGACTTAGCCCATGTACTGAGCCACACCCCCCCCCCCCCCAGTTGTGTATTAGTAGCATTTATGATGTTTCTCTAATGTGAGCTAGTACATAACCCAGCTAGTACCAACCGTTGCAACAATACTCTAGTTTTCTGTCATACTCATTGTTTTATTTTCTTGCATTGTCCATTTTTGTTCATAGTCTTTAATATTCCAAATAACGACAATTTCAGATAACTACTGGAACAATGAGTTCTGGAGGGGAGCAAGCTCCGTTACATGCTATAGATATGTTGATCTGATACCTTTCCGTATCAGATTGTTACCACTGTTAAAAACCACAGGTATTTTATTCTGATTGTATGTATTTCCTTATTAGGACACATTAGTTACTCCTGTTAAAAAATCCGTTTATTCTGACATTGTAAATTTCCTGAAGAGTTTACCCTCTTTAAAATGATGGAGTTCCACTTGTGCCAAAAATATGCTGATATGCATATGAGCTTTCCGTTTCTGCCAAAAATATGTAAACAGCACACAATCCATGTCGGCTGAGCATGTGACAAAGCATTTGTCTGTGACGACTCTATTTTGTCAATGAGTTTGTCTGTGGAGCCCCTGAAGGAACCAAAAGGTGTCTGCTAATTAGATACCCAGGAATAAACTGTGTGGCCCCTGCCCAAGCATTGCTGCCCAAACAGCAGTCTCCTCCTTATGCCGCCGAGGGAGGAGTAGCAACTGGTTCCCCTGCCCCTTCCCCTCTCCCCCCTGCAGATGAGGATCATAACCATTCAGTGCCCGACTCCACCTCCTTATCAGTGACGACGTGCCGCGGTCAAAAACTCAGGCAGTAGGACGAGGCAGAAAAAATTCTTGCCCCTATGTTGTTATTTACAAATCCTCAAGAGGGAGATAACTTTGGTCATCTGACACTGTAGATGAAGGAGTTGAAGGACATTGTCAGTGACCTGCTGGATCCCAGGCAGAACAGACCTCGCTATGTGGCAGCCCTTCTGATACAGGTCGCCCCGCGCATGGACTGGATGATGATGCATCAGTTTAAGCAGGAGCCTAGTAAATCCTGCGAGTGCTACACCGAACGACTGATGGCAGCTTTCTCCAACTACAGTGGGATGGACCGCCCAGCGAACCAAGAGTGTATGTGATGTAAAATACACTAAGAGAGCTCAGTTCCTTTAAAGAGAGGTACTTATAATACTCTGTATTAGTTTTCGTGAGCTGTCCTCTTAAAAAGTACAACACCAGTACTCCATATTCAAATTGTCCCATGAAAAACTACAACCTCCAAACATCAAACTACATGCTTCTATGTCACCTACACTTCAGACTTCATCCTCAAAATCAAAGCAGTATTAACACAAGCAACATCCATCACTTAAAGCCAATATAAGTCTGCTACAACTGGACTTATATCTAAGCAAAACAAACATTTTATGTTCAAGTTTTCTTAAAACTACTGAAACAAATAAATGGCTGCCCTACAGTTCCGCTGTTTTGTTTGTCACCCTGAATTATGTCCTTCATAGTGTGGAAAAAACCGAAGGCTGAGGAATGTTACGTAACACAGCTAGAATGCAATATCTCTCTCTGGTGTAATTCACTGTGTGGTCTTAAGTGTGGTGTCTTCTTCATAACACTCCCTAACTCTTGTATTCATGACCATGAGATAGGGTGGGCTGCTTTTCTTCCTTGCTTTGGCTAGTATTCCTCCCTTTCCTCCCCAGCCTTGGTTGGTGGTTCAGGCAGCATCACCTTGTTTTAGTAGACCCAGGTGCCATACATTTTGAAAGTAGGCTCAAGTGCACAAAATGTTCTAGCAGAAGTCTTAGACAAACTCTGAATTACAAAGTAATCTGACTCCTTCTGAAGATGTGAGAAATTGTTCATCTATATTTGCTGCATTGTCACTTGTTGATCTGCGTGTGCCCTGCTCCAGCAGTAAAGGGGAGATCGCGTGCAGAGCTGGTTTTCTGTAGGTCTGAGTAAAAATAAAATATCCTCTTCATACAGGAACCAAGTCTATGGCTGGAAATTTCTGCAACAGAGCCATTTAGTTATTTCTAGAAAAACATATAGAGCCAATGAAGGAACCTGATGTCATAGTAACACAGGTCACTGTCCGTGGTGCTGAATTCTCTACTAGATGGGCTTGTGCTGAATGAATAGGACAGCTGGCCAGCGTGTCTGTGTGCTTCCACTGACTGGCACCGTGACAACGAGGGGGAAAAATTCATACAGTAAATTAGTTAACAATAATTAGTAATCACGTATAGTTCTCATTTATCATGATGTAAAATTCAAAAACCATTTCTGACTATTAATCTGCACATTTTAATAATTTAATTAATATTACCTAATTTGTTTATCATTTTCTGCAATCACTGTGCGTTAAAGCAAGTTTTAAAACTAGCTGTGAAATTGTTGATGCTGTTGTTGATCTGAATGTTGCTGACGGAGCCTTAGGATACGTCTTCATACAGATGAGTGAGGGGATGGATGCACTATTCTATGGAGGCCTCTGAAGAGAAAAAATGATCCCAATTTTATATTGAGAGGGATGGTTAATTCCATTTTAATGCAGACTGCGTTAAAAGTCCCTGTTCTGCCGTTGATCTTTTGCATGCATGCTATCATGTATTAGTTTACTCTGTATTTTGATCACGTCAAACTAAAGAATTTTTGGTCGTATTTTTGTTCCTAATTTTGAAGTAATTGTAAAATAAAAATGTTGTTCTTTTCCGCCGCCATGCTTCGTCTTACTTGTGAAGGTTATGCTTGCATTGAACTTGCTTTGTAGACAGTAAGATCCTGCCGGCATTAATTCTCCACTGTGTGGTAATTTTGAGAAATTGCGCACGTTTCTTATCCCGTCAGAATCGGTAAAACTAACGCCATGCGAATGTGTCTTAGCGCAGAGTTTAGAATATTTACGGTTTCCGGTCAATGAAGGCAGTTTGAAATAAAACAAAAACGGTTAAACTTTCTGGATGCGCAAACTCTCGCTCTTGGCAAGATGGTGCAGATAGTTGAGATAAAGGACTGTTATTCGATGAGAATTCGAATCCATCACTCCTTAAACATGGAGAACATGGATCCAGAAGGTATTAATGATTATAATGATTAAATGATAATAAAGTTGTAGCTCCTGGTATGTGACAAACGAAATGAACGGCCAAGTCTGCATTGGCCTAATGCTTGTTAGTTTTGAGGTAAAGCTGATAAGTAACACATTTGGTTTTCGAGGTAAAATAACCGACCGGTTGAATAATTCAACTTTTATCTACAGAAATGAATGTATTTAGAACTGCAAACGGATACATTGGAAGCGGAGTTTTAAAATGAGAAAATGTAACGATGTGATAGGAAATGCCGTTCGTTATACTCCCCTTCTGTCTCCCATTCTTGCTCATCTTGTTTAAATAATAAGAAAATGAAAAGCAAGATCACTGTTAGTGACAAAAGTGCAGGACTAAATGTGTTTCATTTAATATTTATTCATTTGGATATGTGTGAGAGTAAGCGTATGCATGGATGTTGTCTTCTGGTTTAGCTTTCTTAGCTTTATCAGTAATTCACATTATTTCATTTATCTGACAATCTGAAGCCCATGGACTCATTTTAAACGGATTTTGTAGTAGAGTATTTATCCAGTTATTGTCATGTTCTTATATATCTCTCTGTGTTCCATTTTGTCCCAGTTCATGAGTTTTTGGAGGACAAGTTCATCTCCATTCTGGTCGTGAACTTCGAGAGGAGCCCACTGACCATGGAGAACTTGCAGTCTCTGGCCCTCAGTGTCCCTTCATTTTATTGGCGGCTCACTGGGGAGGAGCTGGATCCCAGCCTATTGCACGTAGCACCTGCACGACTGCAAGTGGTACATCATGGTACAGAGACTGGTGTCCAGCATGGGGATGGAGAATCACCAGCTGAGGAGGATGACCATTACGGACAGGAGCTGCCATCATCCAGCTCTATAAGGGAGGCTTCCCCTGCAGCTCCAGCATCCACGACTGAGGATGCTAATGGGCTTCCTGAGGCTCTCCCCTTGGCCTGGGGTGAAGATGAGCCCTCATCTCCATCCTTATCTGTGCCTTCTGACACTCAACCTGGAAGTCAGATTGAGCCAGAACATGCTGAGCCCTCCAGCTCCACCTTCTGGATCCCTGTGGGCCCTAACAGCACGTGGCAGCAGCTTGAGATCGAAGGCCGCAACTACCTGCGGAAGCTGGATGAGCTCAGCATCTCCGATGGACTCTGGAGCATTACGGACTACGGTGATGATCACACCGTGGTCATGTCCGTGCATGTCTCCGTGCATGTGAGCAGTTCTCTGCGAACATGGGGCGTGAGGCAGGAGGAGAGGCCTCCTCAGAGGCCCGCTGGCACCAGACAGAGGAAGCGCAAGGCCGAGCCCGACGACACCAGCGGCTCAAGTTCTCCTCCACCGCACAAGAGGCCCATGCGCTTCTGACTTGATTCCATGTTTTTACGCTGTAAGTTACATTTTTATTTCAACATAATTAGAAGATCCCGCAGGAAAATATTAGTCAGTTACTTAATAAATGACCAAAAAGTAGTTGAATAGGACAGCTGGCCAACGTGTCTGTGTGCTTCCACTGACTGGCACCCTGACATATAATGATTTTTAACAACGAGGGGGAAAAATTCATACAGTAAATTAGTTAACAATAATTAGTAATCACCTATAGTTCTCATTTATCATAATGTAAAATTGAAAAACCTTTTCTGACTATTAATCTGCACAATTTAATAATTTAATTAATATTACCTAATTTGTTTATCATTTTCTGCAATCACTGTGCGTTTAAGCAAGTTTTAAAACTAGCTGTGAAATTGTTGATGCTGTTGTTGATCTGAATGTTGCTGACAGAGCCTTAGGATACGTCTCTATACACATGAGTGAGGGGATGGATGCACTATTCTATGGAGGCCTCTGAAGAGAAAAAAATTATCCCAATTTTTTATTGAGAGGGATGGTTAATTCCTTTTTAATGCAGACAACGTTAAAAGTCCCTGTTCTGCCGTTGATCTTTTGCATGCATGCTATCATGTATTAGTTTACTTTGTATTTTGATCACATGTCAAACTAAAGAATTTTTGGTTGTATTTTTGTTCCTAATTTTGAAGTAATTGTAAAATAAAAATGTTGTTCTTTTCCGCCGCCATGCTTCGTCTTACTTGTGAAGGTTATGCTTGCATTGAACTTGCTTTGTAGACAGTAAGATCCTGCCGGCATTAATTCTCCACTGTGTGGTAATTTTGAGAAATTGCGCACGTTTCTTATCCCGTCAGAATCGGTAAAACTAACGCCATGCGAATGTGTCTTAGCGCAGTGTTTAAAATATTTACGGTTTCCGGTCAATGAAGGCAGTTTGAAATAAAACAAAAACGGTTAAACTTTCTGGATGCGCAAACTCTCGCTCTTGGCAAAATGGTGCAGATAGTTGAGATAAAGGACTGTTACTCGATGAGATTTCGAATCCATCACTCCTTAAACGTGGAGAACATGGATCCAGAAGGTAATAATGATTATAGTGATTAAATGATAATAAAGTTGTAGCTCCTGGTATGTGACAGACGAAATGAACGGCCAAGTCTGCATTGGCCTAATGCTTGTTAGTTTTGAGGTAAAGCTGATAAGTAACACCTTTGGTTTTCGAGGTAAAATAACCGACCTGTTGAATAATTCAACTTTTATCTACAGAAACAAATGTATTTTGAACTGCAAACGGATACATTGGAAGCAGAGTTTTAAAATGAGAAAATGTAACGATGTGATAGGAAATGCCGTTCGTTATACTCCCCTTCTGTCTCCCATTCTTGCTCATCTTGTTTAAATAATAAGAAAATGAAAAGCAAGATCACTGTTAGTGACAAAAGTGCAGGACTAAATGTGTTTCATTTAATATTTATTCATTTGGATATGTGTGAGAGTAAGCGTATGCATGGATGTTGTCTTCTGGTTTAGCTTTCTTAGCTTTATCGGTAATTCACATTATTTCATTTATCTGACAATCTGAAGCCCATGGACTCATTTTAAACTGATTTTGTAGTAGAGTATTTATCCAGTTATTGTCATGTTCTTATATATCTCTCTGTGTTCCATTTTGTCCCAGTTCATGAGTTTGTGGAGGACAAGTTCATCTCCATTCTGGTCGTGAACTTCGAGAGGAGCCCACTGACCATGGAGAACTTGCAGTCTCTGGCCCTCAGTGTCCCTTCATTTTATTGGCGGCTCACTGGGGAGGAGTTGGATCCCAGCCTATTGCACGTAGCAACTGCATGGCTGCAAGTGGTACATCATGGTACAGAGACTGGTGTCCAGCATGGGGATGGAGAATCACCAGCTGAGGAGGATGACCATTACGGACAGGAGCTGCCATCACCCAGCTCTAGAAGGGAGGCTTCCCCTGCAGCTCCAGCATCCACGACTGAGGATGCTAATGGGCTTCCTGAGGCTCTCCCCTTGGCCTGGGGTGAAGATGAGCCCTCATCTCCATCATTATCTGTGGCTTCTGACACTCAACCTGGAAGTCAGATTGAGCCAGAACATGCTGAGCCCTCCAGCTCCACCTTCTGGATCCTTGTGGGCCCTAACAGCACATGGCAGCAGCTTGAGATCGAAGGCCGCAACTACCTGCGGAAGCTGGATGAGCTCAGCATCCCCGAGGGACTCTGGAGCATTACGGACTACGGTGATGATCACACCGTGGTCATGTCTGTGCATGTCTCCGTGCATGTGAGCAGTTCTCTGCGAACATGGGGCGTGAGGCAGGAGGAGAGGCCTCCTCAGAGGCCCGCTGGCACCAGTCAGAGGAAGCGCAAGGCCGAGCCCGACGACACCAGCGGCTCAAGTTCTCCTCCACCGCACAAGAGGGCCATGCGCTTCTGACTGGATTCCATGTTTTTACGCTGTAACTTACATTTTTATTTCAACATAATTAGAAGATCCCGCAGGAAAATATTAGTCTGTTTAGGGCTGGACAATAATTCGATATCAATATATATCGCGATAGAATTTTTTTCAATAACGGTGATACGATTTTTAAACACATTTCCTATATTTCGATATACATTTGAATATATATATATTCATATATATTCGTGTATATATATATTCATATATATTCGTATATATATATATATATATATACACACACACAGTCGAACCCACTTATCTTGTCCTCGGTTAACTCGCCAACCCTATTAAGTTGGCGTTTTTGAAGTGGAACCGCCAAATTCGGCACTTAACATTGGTTATCTCGATCCCCGTGACGATTCGCCGGCTTTTAAAAATGTATCACAAGTGCTAAACAGCGCGTATTCAAATCGCATTCGCAGGGTAATTTGCTAAACAACGCAGCTGTGAAACACGATCCAGGTAAAACTTTTTTAGACAGCATAAATAATATTGAAGCATTTGTTTTCAAGCAGACTGTTAAAGGCAAAAGCAACAAAGCATTTTAGAAACCATAGTAACCGCGTGTATGATACTTATCAGAGCTGTGTCAGAGCGAAATGACTCGTGAATTTAATTTTGACACTGGTTAGCTTTTTGTAAAAACGAACTACAGTACACCCCGCAGGTTTTTTGTGAGCGATCTTTGTGTTTTCAATTTTGGAGAATATAATTAAAGGTTTGTATCGAGAAACGACGGTGGTTTTTATTGTATACTAGTAAATTTCTGCTGTTAGTTGGTGCATATGCCTTTTGTTAGCCAATATGTATGTCGGGGCCGGCTCTACGCTGGGGCAACGCCCCCTTAAGCAAACGTCCTGCCCCCTTAAATCAAACTTTTAGAAGTTGAGGAAGAAAATAATAATTACCCACAAACTGAATATGGACAAGATTTACTACAGTAGCTGAAAAATCCACTGAAAAAGGCACAAACGAGATGATAAGTTTCACTTCTTGTTCGCTCTTTCTGTTTGTGCGCGGGCTCACACTGCACTCGGCAGAGATCCCCCACTCACCCTCCCCCCAGCTAAACATCCAATCACTGTTAGTATGCAAATGAGTCCGTTTCTCAGTAGGCAGGGCAGAGTGAAATGAGCTGCGCGATTGCGGGAGGGGAAGCAGCAATCTCTCTCGTCAAAATCATAACGACTCGTGAGATCATGGTTCGAATTATTTTTGTCTATTTGGGGGGGTCTTGATCGGGGGGTACTGTACCCTCCAGTACCCCCCCGATCAAGACCCCCCCAAATAGACAAAAATAGCAGTTTGGGGGGGGGGGGTCTTAACATTTTTCTTTTGTTTTTTTTTTTTAAAAGAAAGATAATCTCACCTTGTAGGAAAATTTTATGTAAAACTATTTCAGACACCCCTAGTGTGGACCGTACCATTTTAACCACCTCGGCGCTAGAAGCAGCTTAGCCAGTCGGTTACGTCATTCATTCTCATTGAGCGACTTGTTCGTTGTGATTTCAAGATTTCAAGATTCTTTATTCGTCACATACATAGTTATAACAAGTACAACATGTAGTGAAATGAACCCTGACCGATCCTATTTTTCAGTTTTATATTTCAAGACTCGGTGAATTGATTTTTTCTTTTTCATAACTTAGCCTACCCTTTTTAGTTTTGGTAATATTGGCAATAGTGAAAAGTGTTTTGTTGGGTTCAAATATGTTTGATATAGGCCATCCAATTAAGGTAAATGTCATGTTTTTACTTGTTTTAATCTGATGAGGAATATTTTATTTTATTTTTTGTTGTTTTACTTTTCAGTTTTCCCCCTGAGGGATTGCCACCTTATGTGGTCAGGGGGTTTGCGTGCCTCAGTGACCCTAAGAGCTACACCAGCAGAAGCTTAGCCTTCAGGTGGGACACCCAAGTTGGACAGGTCTTAGGGTAGAGGCCTGACAAAGTGCAATCCAATTACATGACAAAAACTGTTATCCAGAGCACCACCCCACCCCTTTACCGCCTTTGTCGCCACCATGTGCCCCCTTCACATTTATGTCTGCCCCCTCATATATGCATGTCTAGAACCGGCCCCGATGCATGTACATATTTATATTATGCCGATCACGTCAAACAAATCGCGGCAATGCCAAAAACACCAAAAACCTGTGCATGTACATTCTCAGTTATTAATGCACATAAATAAATTTCAAGCACATGTTAATATATTGCTGCCATATTGGTTTTCGGTTATCTCGATCATCGGTTATCTCGACGCTTTTTGGCAACCTCCTAGGCCGGCGACATAACTGGGTTCGACTGTATATGAATTATCAGCCTGTTCTAGTTTAAATGGAAATATATTATTGTTAATAAGCTGAGTCTAAGAGTTTTATTTATTTGATAGTTTATTTCACATTTCTTGTTTGTACAGGCTAAATACAAATAAAAAGTGAACCTTATTTTTTTTTGTACTGTTTTTATTAAAAAAAAAAATTATATAATTTTAATAGGAGGAGCCTGGAGGTATTATAGACTTTGCAAATTCAGTTTGCAGACATCCATTGTGTGTGTCCTCGGCAGTTTTTTCCTGAGGCTTTTTAATATTGTCCATATCGATATCGGAATTATACCGTATCGACCAAAATTAAGAAATATATCGTGATATAATTTTTTGCCATATCGTCCAGTCCTAAGTCAGTTACTTAATAAATGACCAAAAAGTAGTTGAATAGGACAGCTGGCCAACGTGTCTGTGTGCTTCCACTGACTGGCACCCTGACATATAATGATTTTTAACAACGAGGGGGAAAAATTCATACAGTAAATTAGTTAACAATAATTAGTAATCACGTATAGTTCTCATTTATCTTAATGTAAAATTCAATAACCTTTTCTCACTATTAATCTGCACAATTTAATAATTTAATTAATATTACCTAATTTGTTTTATCATTTTCTGCAATCACTGTGCGTTTAAGCAAGTTTTAAAACTGGCTGTGAAATTGTTGATGCTGTTGTTGATCTGAATGTTGCTGACAGAGCCTTAGGATACGTCTCTATACACATGAGTGAGGGGATGGATGCACTATTCTATGGAGGCCTCTGAAGAGAAATAAATTATCCCAATTTTATATTGAGAGGGATGGTTAATTCCTTTTTAATGCAGACAACGTTAAAAGTCCCTGTTCTGCCGTTGATCTTTTGCATGCATGCTATCATGTATTAGTTTACTCTGTATTTTGATCACATGTCAAACTAAAGAATTTTTGGTCGTATTTTTGTTCCTAATTTTGAAGTAATTGTAAAATAAAAATGTTGTTCTTTTCCGCCGCCATGCTACGTCTTACTTGTGAAGGTTATACTTGCATTGAACTTGCTTTGTAGACAGTAAGATCTTGCCGGCATTAATTCTCCACTGTGTGGTAATTTTGAGAAATTGCGCACGTTTCTTATCCCGTCAGAATCGGTAAAACTAACGCCATGCGAATGTGTCTTAGCGCAGAGTTTAAAATATTTATGGTTTCCGGTCAATGAAGGCAGTTTGAAATAAAACAAAAACGGTTAAACTTTCTGGATGCGCAAACTCTCGCTCTTGGCAAAATGGTGCAGATAGTTGAGATAAAGGACTGTTACTCGATGAGATTTCGAATCCATCACTATACTGTATATGTCAGGGTGCCAGTCAGTGGAAGCACACAGACACGTTGGCCAGCTGTCCTATTCAACTACTTTTTGGTCATTTATTAAGTAACTGACTAATATTTTCCTGCGGGATCTTCTAATTATGTTGAAATAAAAATGTAACTTACAGCGTAAAAACATGGAATCCAGTCAGAAGCGCATGGGCCTCTTGTGCGGTGGAGGAGAACTTGAGCCGCTGGTGTCGTCGGGCTCGGCCTTGCGCTTCCTCTGACTGGTGCCAGCGGGCCTCTGAGGAGGCCTCTCCTCCTGCCTCGTGCCCCATGTTCGCAGAGAACTGCTCACATGCACGGAGACATGCACGGACATGACCACGGTGTGATCATCACCGTAGTCCGTAATGCTCCAGAGTCCCTCGGGGATGCTGAGCTCATCCAGCTTCTGCAGGTAGTTGCGGCCTTCGATCTCAAGCTGCTGCCACGTGCTGTTAGGGCCCACAGGGATCCAGAAGGTGGAGCTGGAGGGCTCAGCATGTTCTGGGTTCACTGGGTTCGTTTCGAGGGACGAAAAATCCTTTTTTTCGCCGATTACAGCGGCCAGACGGCTCGAGCTCGCAAGGCTATGTCCCCCGTTCTGAAGAAGGCTTGGGAAGCTGGTGTTCCTGCTTTTCTGTTGTACCCGACTAAAGTTCGCCTTTCTTTTGCGGGTAACCAGTGGTTTTTTACCGACCCAGAAGAAGCTCTTCAGGCAATCGGCGCTTTCACCTCCACCGGGTCCTGGCCAATTTAATATGCCTATTCGGTCTGCTTTGTTGTTTGCCTGTTATTATATTGCGGTCACACTGTGCGTGTGGAGTATATAAATCGGGTGCTTTTCTGTTAACGATTTTGTGTCTGTTCTATAGTTGATTTTGCTTTGTAGTTTACGCCGGGGGTGGCCGGCGGGCTTGAGTATTCACGCATGCCTTATCCCCTGCGTGTCACGCGCTGGCTTTTGGCCCCGCGCTGTTCTGGGGGATGGGGGGGAGGGGGGTGTTTTGTGGTTGTTTTGCCTTGGGGTTCGCGCCCTTCGGCTCATTGGATGATGGTGTTCTTTCTTATGGGGTGTTAGGGGTTTGTATTACTGGAGCTTATTTGTTTATGGGTTGTCTGTTTTCACTAATTCCTTCTCTAACGATGTGCTACTCTATTGACGTCTCCCTCTTTGTCTCTCTCTCTCCAGTATTGTGCTGTGGATCTATGTCTTTTATAGCTGCTGATGGCTAACTTAGTTATGGCTACCTGGAACGTGAGGACGCTTTCGACCCCTCAGAAGCGCTCTAGTGTCACAGACATTTTGTTTAGAAATAGGGTGGACATTGCTTTTTTGCAGGAGACACATTTGGAGTGCATTGGTGCATTTGGACCAAGCGCATGAGGCTCGTATCGCCAGGGTGCGGGCCGAACGCAATGGTTTACTTTTGCGTAAGGCTGAATTTCTTGTACATCGCACTAGGACACGGTATTACGCTAGTGGCCTGGTAAGTTGTTGGCGCTTAGGCTCCGCCAGTGTGACACTTTTCAAGTGTAAAATTCAAGGATGGAGCTGTAACCACCAACCCTTCTGAAATTAATGACCGTTTTCTTGATTTCTATAAGGATCTCTACTTATCCGACAGCCCTCCATCTCAGACAGCCCTGGACTCGCCTTTTTCCCTGGCTTCTCTCCCTATACTTGCTCAGCAGGATGCCTTACTACTGGAAGCCCCCATTACATTTTGTGAGCTCACTGAGGCCCTTAAGTCATTTTCTAAGAATAAAGCTCCTGGGATGGATGGTATTCAAGCTGAGGTGCTGCTCACCTTCTGGGCACAGTTAGCCTCCCCTCCGTTTCGTATGCTGTCCTCCGCCATACGCTCCTCTCAGCTCCACCCCGCTTTAAATTCTGTGATAATCTCTTTGCTTTTAAAACAGGGCAAAGACTCTGCTGATTGTTCCAGCTACCGTCCCCTATCTTTAATGAACTCTGATGTTAAGCTATTGGCTAAGGTGTTGGCTCGCCGCCTTCAGTTAATGATAGCTAAGATTGTACATCCCGATCAGACTGGTTTTATTTCAGCTCGCTACGCAGCCGACAATATGCGTCGTCTTCTGCATATTGTTAAAAATGATTATTCTTCCTCTCCTCCCACTGCTCTTTTCTCATTGGATGCCGAGAAGGCCTTTGACAGGCTTAATTGGAGTTTCCTCTGGGAAATTTTTTTTTTGCCCCGCTTAAATTTCTTAAGTGCTATGCTTCCTTTGCCGCCCCCTTCCCACTTTTTGAAAGATGTCCGGTCGACAGTAACGTCCTTTCTCTGGAATGCCCGCAAGCCTCGCATAAGGTACTCCTTTCTTACTCTTTCTAGAGATGATGGGGGTCTCGCTCTACCGGAATATGAATGGTACCACTGGTCCTTTGTTCTCCGTTCGGTCTGGCACTGGCTTCAGCCTCCCCCATCACCGCCTTCCTGGTTTCCAATAGAGGAGAATCTGGCGCGTCCGCATCAGCTGCAACATCTCCCTTTTCTCTCCCTGAAAGCTAAGGCAGCTAAACCTGTGCTAGGCTCAATTGTGTCTTATGCTGTGCAGATTTTCCATCGGGTCGAGAAGCGCACTGGCTCTGTCCCTGTCTGGCACTCAAATACACCAGTATTTCTTAATAGAGCGCTTAACATTGGTGGTCAGCCCATCACAAACTCCCGGTGGATCTCGTCCGGAATCCGTGTTTTGGGTGATCTATTTGATGACTCTGGCCTCCTCACGTTCCAGGCTCTCAGCTCTAAATTTCCTATCCCTCCTTCTTCCTTCTTTTTCTTTCTACAACTGCGATCTGTCTTCAGAACATGTGGGATTTCCTTCTCTGCTCCTTTGCCTATTCACCCCTTTTGCAAATTTGTGGCTTCCCTGTCCAAATCTAATAGACCAGTCTCCACGCTGGACATGTTTTTGCGTAATGCTGGTCAGGTTATTCCACCTGTTGCCCGTAAATGGGGTGATATCTCTTCTCCTTCTCCATTGTGCTGGCGCACCATTTTTAAAAATATTAAGCGGGCTTCTAGAAATCCCAATCACCAGCACGTTCAGTTTAGTTTTGTGCACAGGATGTACTGTACTCCACGATTGCGCTTCGCTATGGCTCTCGATCCTGATACCCTTTGTAAATTGTGCCCACTTAGAGCCCTTGGTATGTTCTGGGAATGTCCACCTGTGGCCGCTCTTTGGTATGCGGTCTCCTCCTTTCTTTCTGATCTGCTGGATGTGACTGTCCCTTGTTCTCCTCAATCTCTGTTACTCTTAGATTTCTCTCTCCTTTCTTTTTCCCCTTCTCAGCAACAGACGATTTCTTTATCCTCTGTCGCTGCAAAGCTTCTGTTGGTCTCAAGGTGGAAAGACCCGAGTCGTTGCACTTTCATAGTCTGGAGGGCTTCCCTTTACAATCTGATCATGTTGGAGCTGTCTGCTGCTTGAATAAATGGTGCCTCAGACGTTACTATCAACAATTGGGAGCGTAATGCTTCACTTGTACTACAGTACATTGAGGAGAGCACATCACCTATTGTGTCTGGTTAATTTCTTATGTTCTTATGTTCTGGTACGGTTATGTAGATATGCTATATGGCAATATATTTGGTGTGTGTGTTGTGTATCTATGTGGATGTCTGGGGGTGTGCATGCATTTGCATTTATAGGTGTATGTGTTTTATTTATTATTGCTGTATGTATATTACTGTGTATGTATATAGATGTATATTCTTTTGTTTCCTTTAATGTCTTGGGGGGGGGGGGGGGTTTGGTTCTGGTGTTTTTTTTGTTTTGTATGTTGAACAGTTTTTGATGTGTCACTTTTTTGTGCATTGTAGTAAAACCCAATAAAAAATTGGTTGCAAAAAAAAAAACCAGAATGATCATTTAAAAAAAACAAAACCTTTATGAGGTTGTGCAACGAGGGGTACGACTTTCATCACGTTTGCACTTCTCTACATCATTTTTGGCCAATTTTTTGAGTCTTAATGGCGGTGTCATCTGAGAACTTCTTTTTATAAAATGCATATTATGTTTAAAAAAATTCCAGCTTTACGGTTTCAGGACAGAACAGCCACTCTGTTATGATGAACATTACGGTATTTTGAGTGTTATTAGTTGTGGCGCCCCTTACTGTACACTGACTACGCCACCCCTTGCGATTCACTACCTACTGAGTGTGCCAGAGCAAGGGAACAATGCTCTAATAAGAAGTACAGATGCAGGTTTTACAGAAATATTAAAGTACAACCTTTAACAACAAATATTCTTGATTGGTCACCAATTAAATAGGTCACTACCTTGATGTTGGGGAAGGGACAGTAAACAGACAAAAAGGGGAAGATGAAAAAAGAAAACAAATCACCAAGACATTGGGACAGAGGCCTATTGAACCAAGGGCGGGTAGACACACTGGTGGGAAGCTAGGGTTTCTATACCACACGTGACTGTGCAAACCCACTTATCCTAATATACACTTCAATCCAATACCCTGCAACCCTCACAGTACTCAGGTACCTTAAGTGACCATTGAAAGTCTTGCAGTTCAGGACTCGGTAGGACCACAGCAGGGGCTGACCCTGACACACACTGAATAAAGCAACACTTAACTCCCAATTGGGTAGTATACAAAACAGTTTAAAACAGCCGGGGCAAACAATACATGCAACAGGTTACCCCAGACTGCAGTGTAATGTTCTGAAACAAACAATACAACATGGACACGGTAAAAATGCAAACAGGCCAATCATAATATCCTGACATGACAAAGACATGTACAGGATTAACAACACATACCTGTCCCAGTATTAGCAGGATACGCCAGAAGTTAAGCTTGGAGATACATCAGTCCCAGCATGGTCATAGCTACCAGCGTCCACGCTGATTACACGCCAACTCGGAAGTCTTAAGTAGTTCTAACAGCGCCTGCTGTTAAAACCGGAAACGGGTGGAGTCATATTTTCACCTTCATGACTCCCGCCGACTGTGGCAAGGAATATATACAATCACGGACTATAAGAATAAACACGCCGTTGCGTTGAGCACTGACGCTGTGTTCGCCGACGAGCTGAACGCGTTCTTCGCACGGTTTGAGATAAACAGCTCTCACCACGGAGACAACAACAGTCTGATCTCGGTGAGCGAGGACAGCAGCGCGGCTCTGGTTAGCCTGGCAGAGCGCGACGTGCGCCGGGCTCTGAAGCAGGTGAGCATCAGAAAAGCAGCGGGACCAGACGGGATTTCAGGACGAGTCCTGCGATGCTGCGCTGATCAGCTGACTGGTGTTTTCACTAAGATCTTCAATGAGTCCCTAGCTCTGTCTATTGTGCCAACGTGTTTTAAACGGTCCACCACAGTTCCCGTTCCGAAGCACAACAAGCCCTCCAGCCTGAATGACTACCGCCCGGTAGCCCTAACATCTCTGGCCATGAAGGTGTTTGAAAGGCTGGTAAAGAACTTAATCTGTTCATCCATCCCAAATTCCATAGACCCATTACAGTTCGCCTACCGCCCAAACAGATCCACTGAGGCGTTACCTGCAAGATCGCTATTTTTCTTTATGCTGCAATTGTTTTCATTATTACTTTGTTTAACTTGACACATCACATCTTTAAATTCTCATCCTTGCATTAGAATATAGACCAGTTAATACTGATGGTATCTCATCCTGTGTCATATGTTTTAAAATGACTACACACTGAATATTGAACTGAAGCTTGACATAAAAAAATTTAATCGCAAATCAAATCGTAATCGCAATTTCTGTCAGAAAAATGGCGATTCGATATTTTCCCCAAATCGTGCAGCCCTAGTTGGCACCACGTCCTGGGTTATTCCCTGCTTTGTGCCCATAGCTTTCAGGATAGTCTCCAGACCCCCTGTGACCCTGCACAGGAAGTTGACCATCCCCGGCCAGCCCCCAGAGTTCTGTGGAAGTTAAAAACACTTTAGTCAAACAACAGACTAACCAAATCTCAGGCTGGAGTAAGCTTCAAAAAAGGAGCTGGTCATTACCTGAACAGAAGGGGAACATAAGAAGGAGACTAGAGCTCAGCTGACAACATATATCTCTCCCGTTCCTTGCTGATGATGGGAGGTCACTGAGACGAGGTGAGACAAGTAAATAGAAAGTCAGCTGGCTCCTGCTGACACCCAACAGTGTGACACAAAACGGGTGGCATTGCCGAAGACCTCACAGCTAAATATGGAAAGAGGAGAAATATTTTTAAAATGTAAATAAAATGTGGAGCACCTATAATAAAAGCACAGCTATTAGGTGCTAATGATCCAGTTCACACTCAAGATGCCTAAGTTTGATCAGGTCAATCCTGCTACAATGATGTAACATGGACAGGCAGGCGTAATGTACTCACTGTCTGCAGTATGAACAACATGGTCCCACACAGACAGGTGACCCCATAGAAGCGCCTCTCCAGGTTAACAAATACCTTCACTCAGATACTTATGCTCAAATGCTGTTCGCTGTCAGACTCTGCAACAAAGTCCTTGCAGCTGACCCCACACACATAGACTAACAAACACACACATCCAATACACCATGGTAGTTTCTATGTGCAATATTAGTTCTTGTCAATCCCTGTCACTCCATTGCGTGCCTGTCCATATAGATATATCCAGTGTTGTACATATATTTATATATCCACTCTGTACATAATATACATACACTCTATTTATACATACATATATTTATCTGTTTACATATACACACATATATATATAAATATTTTTCAATATACTCATCCAAATTTATGTTTCCAGATTGTTTGTATAGTGCACTTTTTATACTGTACTGTTGGTACAGTTTTTATTCTATTATTTTTAATTTTGCTACTCTTGTCTTGCACTGTCCACTTTTCTGCCGTGACGATGCAATTTTCCACTTGTGGGACTAATAAAGACAAATTTGCTGCGATCTCTGACATTTGGACATGCTTCACTAAGAACTGTGCTGAGAGTTTCACTCCAGGAGAACACATGACCATAGATGAACGGCTGTTCCCTACCAAGGTTCCTTGTCCATTCAAGCAGTATATCGTATCCAAGCCGGACAAATTTGGGATCAAGTTCTGGAATATGTCTGCAATGCATCCCCTTACTTCGGAAAGGACCCCAGTCGTCAGAAGTGGGAGAGGCTGGCAGAGAACGTGGTCATGAATCTGATGGAGCCATTTTTGGATGATGAGAGAAATGTCACAACGGACAATTTCTTCACCTCACTGGCACTGTCACACAGACTGCTTCAGCGCAAAACAACGCTACTGGGCACGGTGAATAAAGTTCGGCATGAACTTCCTCCACTTGCAAAGGACACTGCACAGCGGGAGGAATTCTCCACGTCAGTGCTTTGCAAAGCCTAGCTAAGCTCAAAATAAATAAATCACAGGGCCCTGATGGCATCTTACCTATAGTAAGATACCCAGAACCAGAGCTACTGGCACAAAGAAGGATTGCTGGGATTGCTGCGAGGATTGCTGGGATTGCTGCGAGAGAGTGGTGTTGAGCTGCAGCGATTGTTTGGGATTGTTTGGGATTGTTTTTTGGAGTGTTTTGAGTGTTTGTGTGCTTTACCTGTTTACGTGGGTGGCTGTTTATTTCTATTTATTGTTCTTATTTCGGTCGGCGTGAGTGCTTGTCTGTCCTGTCTGTTAATTAACAGCGCGATTATTACCGACAGAGAGCTGCGGGTGTCGCGTGAGCGGCGTTTTTCTGTCCGCGTTTAAACTCCGTAACAAACACCCGCAGGGCGATTATAACTAATAGTATCTAACGTCGGTATCACTACCCGGCGCCGGAAAAGGACAGTTGCTCCTGAGCTTTGCTCGGTCGCCAGTCGGGGCCGGGAGGACATTTTCCACTTTTTTCCCGCTCCGGCAGTAGCCTGCTGTGAGGGGGTTTTTGTGGTTTTTCGACCTCCCAAGAGCAACTTCGATTTCGCCTTGTTTTTAGTTCATACTTGGTTCAGGCAGAGGTTCTTCTGGTAAGTAGTAGTAAATTTATCAGGTTTAAAATTTTAAATAAAATAATAATTAAGTTCCATTTTAACACAAGTAATAACTTATTTTAGTGTACTCCGCACGTTACTGCATTTATTGTTACGCAAATTAATCTTTATAGTTAAATACACTATATAAATTTACTGGGCTGGGAGTACGGGGCCATAGTGAGTTAGTTAATTATGGGGCCGGCTCAGTGTTGCGTTTGCAAGATGTTTGCCCTTCTGGACGTTAGTGTCCAGTCGGACTTCATCTGCGAGCGATGTAAGCTAGTGGACTCACTCATGGTCAAGGTTTGCGACCAGCTGGGGTGGATCCAGTTGTCGTGGTGCATGTTGGCACCAACGACATAGGCAAGGGTAGAAGGGCTGTTCTGCAGGATAAATTTATAGAAGTCGCCAATAAGCTTAGAAGCAGAACGTCCATGGTGGTATTTTCTGAAATACTCCCCGTGCCACGCGCAAGTCAGGCTAAGTTAGCTGAGATAAGGAGATTAAATGCGTGGCTAAAAGGATGGTGTAGGAAAGAGGGGTTTAGGTTTATGGGGCACTGGAGGACCTTCTGGAACAGGTGGGACCTGTTCAAGCCGGATGGGTTGCATCTGAACCGGAGGGGAACCAGTGTACTGGGAAGGCGTATTTGTAGAGTAGTTGAGGAATGTTTAAACTAGGGACTGGGGGGGCAGGGAGGTTAGTTAAGTATGTAACTGGGGGGAAATGGAAAGCCCCAAAAAATTATATTATAAGTAGGCACTGTAATAGTCCTACCCTTTGTTGTCTGTATTTAAACGCCAGGAGTATTAGGAATAAAATTCATGATTTAGAGGCTCTTATCTCATCAGACTCTTATGATATTATAGCAATAACTGAAACGTGGTTGAGTGATAAGGATGGACAAGAATATAATATGGATGGTTACACATTGTTCCGTAAAGACCGTATAGGTAAGAAGGGAGGTGGTGTTGCAGTATATGTAAAGGAAAACTTGCAGGCAAGGGAGCTTACTGATATAAGTAAAAGTACGGAAGCTATATGGGTAAAATTAGATGCTACAAACTCAAATAGCCTAACAAACAAACAAACAAACAAATTTATTTTTGTATAGCGCATTATCACAACATTACATTGTCCCAAAGCGCTTTACAGCATCCCCACCCAAAGCCCCTAATTGTCGGTGTTTGTTACAGAGCACCCAATGTAGCTGCTGAGGAAAGCAGATTGTTATACAGTGATATTAGGATTATGAGCAATAAAAATGATGTGGTAGTTATGGGTGATTTTAATCTACCGGGGATGCAGTGGGACATTGTTGCTGGCTCTTCTGAAAATGAACTTGAGATGGTGGAATTAGTACAGGATTGTTTTTTTACTCAGTTTGTTAACACCCCTACCAGGGGAGATGCCATTCTTGATCTTGTTTTGTCTAATAACCAGGACAGGATTGGTAAATTAGACGTTTTAGAACCACTTGACAGTAGCGATCATAACATGGTTAAATTTGAGGTTAAGTTTAGTGCCCGAAGAGCAAAGTCCAAATCAAAAATATATAATGTTAGGAAGGCTAACTTCAATTGTATGAGATTAAAACTAGAAACTGTGAACTGGATGGAGTTAAATAACAAAACTGTTGAAGAGGCATGGGAATTTTTTAAAAGCACATTATTGCAAGTGCAAGAGGACTTCATACCTGTTTCCAGCAAGAATAAATCTAGGAAATTGCAACCTAGGTGGTTTAATAGGGAAATAAAGTATAAAGTAAGGAGGAAAAGGGCTTTGTTCCAGAGATGGAAAATAACTGATGATGACATAATAAAGCAAGAGTATCTAAATCTACAGGCTGAATTAAAAAATGACATTAGACGAGCTAAAAGGAATGTCGAAAGGAAGATCGCATTGGAGGCTAAGGATGACGTTAAAAGTTTCTTCCAGTATTTTAATTCTAAAAGAGCTCTAAAAGCTGGAATTACTAATCTGCAGGATAGTAAGGGTCTTATAATTGAAAACGACATTGACATAGTAAATGAGTTCAATGATAGTTTTGCACGGGTATTCACTGTTGAGGACACTAGTAACTTACCAGTTCTTATTACTAATCCAACATCGTCTATAACTAATATATATATAATTGAAGCTGATGTTTTGCAAAGCCTAGCTAAGCTCAAAATAAATAAATCACAGGGCCCTGATGGCATCTTACCTATAGTGTTAAAAGAGATGAGGGATATTATTTGCCGACCCTTAACATTACTGTTTCAAAAATCCTTATCTGAAGGTGTGGTACCTTCTGATTGGAAGCATGCCAACATAACGCCCATTTTCAAAAAAGGGGATAGAAGTAATTTGTCAAACTATAGGCCAATCAGTCTAACTTGTATATCTGGTAAAATTATGGAGGCTATAATCAAAGAGAAAATGGTAGATTACCTGGACTCAAATAACATTTTGAGGGATAGCCAGCATGGATTTAGGAGAGGTAGATCCTGTTTAACAAATCTGTTGGAGTTTTTTGAGGAAGCTACTCAGGAAGTTGATGATAAGAAGGCCTATGATGTCATCTACTTAGATTTCCAAAAGGCTTTTGATGTTGTCCCCCACAAGAGGCTCTTATTTAAACTCAAAGCAACAGGTATTTTAGGAACTGTAGCGACCTGGATTGATAACTGGTTAACGGATAAGAACATAAGAACATAAGAAATTTACAAACGAGAGGAGGCCATTCGGCCCATCAAGCTCGTTTGGGGAGAACTTCTTATCTAGCTCTGATTTAAAGGAACCCAGGGTTTTAGCTTCCACTACTAAAACCATGGGTTCCTTTAAATCAGAGCTAGATAAGATTTTAACAACTCTGAGCTATTAGTTAAGTTCTCCCCAAATGAGCTTGATGGGCCGAATGGCCTCCTCTCGTTTGTAAATTTCTTATGTTCTTATGTTCATATGTGGGCAGTGTGGTGGCACAGCGGTTTCTGCTGCCGCCTCACAGTGAGAAGGTCCTGGGTTTGATCCCCGGGTTGAATGCCCGTTGAGGCTTTCTTTGTGGATCTTGCACGCTCTCCCCGTGTTCGTGTGGGTTAGGGCTAGTTAAGTCTTTGTTCCAAAAGGTCCAGTTCAATTCTGTACATTTTTTGGAAGCTGTGCAGTTGTTACCTAAGGTTATTAAGGTTATTTGTCCCAAGTTGGAGACTAATTTGCTTACTGTATTTTTTCCATTTCAATAGGTAATGTGCTGAAATAATGAAAAAGCAAAATAAACTATCTTGCCACCTGATCTTTTTGTCTTTTTATGTGGTACATATAGATAACTGGTCCTTCCAAAACCAGACAAGGCTTGTTTAGTTATAGCTTAAAAACCTTCAAATTACAGGTTAAATTAAATGTTTTACAGGATATTTAACAACTTATTTTTACAGATAATCATTCAACCTTGAAAAATGTTATTAAACTTACTTAATGTGATAGAAAACTTACAAAACCTGTTGAAGTATGGCATAAATTTGTATTCCTATCAGTTAAAGTTACTGTATTTTAACAGATTTTAACCATCTTAAAATATTTTTCACCGTTAACAGGTTTTGTCTGGCAGACTTTTGACTTATTTTACAGATGTTTTTTACAGTGTGATAACACAGAGAGTTACCTAGAATAAAAGTCTGGACCTCTCAGTTTGGTGAGTAAAGAAAATCTCTTTTATTCCAGCAATTCCAACAAACGCTCCCTTCACACTCTGGCGCTCGGTACCAAGTACCCCGAGCACACAGAGCCACCAGTTGATAAAGCATAACTCCCAATTCCCTATAAGGACTTCTAAGTCCTGATTGGTCACAAAACACCAACAAATGGAGCTCAAACGTAGAGCAGTGTTCAAAACAATCTCTTCTTGCCTAAAGCCTAAGACATAACAGACCCAATATGCCTCCCCTCCCGGGCCTACCAATGTCCAATTTTTCTTCTACACTCCCCCCTTTTGAACACGCGAGATCCACGCTGTTCACAAATAATCAGAGTCCACGGTGTAGTAGTCCTCTGGACGAAAGCGCAACGGGCAGAAGTGGGCCGGTGGCGGTTGGATGGAACACGAGTCACCAGCGGTGTTGGTGTTGCTGGTGACATTGATGACGACCGGGGGCTGAGGTCCATAGAGCCAGGCAGGAATGGGAGGATCATCCACGTATGGAAAAGAGGGAGCCTGAAGGAACATAAGAGATTTTGCCTGGGAAGACAGAACTAGCCATATGATTAGTAGCAACACTACAAGCAAAAGCAATATACTAAAAACTAATGGTTTAATCACCCCGGATAAACCAGTGAGGAGAACCAATTGTCCCAGCTGTACTCAAACAGGCCATGCTCTTCATGTATCTCAGACTGACCCTCTCGGGGGCCAGTCTTGAAGGAACCACCAGGGTCGGACACGCGTCTGCAGTGGACCCGATGGACCCAGGCGTCGATTCCCTCCACTTTCACTGCGTGAGGGGTCACCATCAGGACCTGGTGTGGTCCCCTCCATCTCGGCGTGGTCCATCTCTTCCCTCTCAAGTCACGAACTAACACCCAGTTCCCTGGTTCGAGCGGTGTCACAGCTTGTAATGGGTTACCGTCCGCATTCCTCCAATTGGCACGAACCTGGTCCCAGGCTGCACCTATCGCTCACCGCAGACCTGTGAGATAAGTCAGAAAATCCCCATCCACGGTCTCCAGTGTAACATATCGTGAGGGAGACAAAACACGCATCGGCCTTCCTGCATCGACCCAGGGCAGGCCTGTCGTCTCTGAAATTTTGGCCAATTTCTGTTTCAGCGTTTGATTTGCCCTCTCCACCATCCCTCTAACCTGAGTTCGCCACAGCATGTTTTGGGACTGTTGGGGGACTGGGGCATAAACAGCCACCACACGGTCCTTGACAGAGACAAACCTATTATCAACGGCATGGACTCCAAGACAGTTGAAGGTCCATCTCTGCTGCAGCCTTCTTCCACCTTCACAGCCGTTGTTGTGATCCACCTGCATGCCTGGACACAATCCTCCGCCTGCTCCGCTGTTGAGGTCTTTCTTGAGTCGCGCTTTGTCTGGCACCTCCCCCTCAACCTTACCGCCAAGGGTGACCCTACCAGGAGCGTGGCTCCAGACGGTATCGCTCTCGGGATCTTTGGCACACGCAAGCCTCCCCACCACGACAAGGTGGCGACTCTCCGGAGAAGACACACACAGGCACACAGACAGGTACACCGACAGGCACGCATGCACGCACACAGGCATGCATACAGGCACATACACAGTCAGGGACGCACGCAGACACACACAGACACGCACGCAGACACATACTGGCCGCACAATTGCACACAGGCAGGCACGCACACACACAGGTACGGACACACGCATGTACACAGGCACGCACACACACAGGCCCACACACACGCACAGGCACACAGACAGGGACGCACGCAAGCACACAGGCATACATACAGGCACTTACAGACGCACACACAGGCACGCATGCAGACACATACAGGCACACACGCACAATTGCACGCAGGCAGGCACACACACACAGGCCCACGCACGCTCACAGGTACGCAGACAGGCAGGCACGCACGCAAGCACACAGGCATGCACAGTTACACTTGCACACACACGCACAGGCACGCATGCCCACAGGTACGCATACAGGCAGGCACGCACGCAGACAGGGATGCACGCACCCAAGCACACAGACATGCACAGTTACACTTGCACACACACATACACACACACACACACAGGCATACATACAGGCACACACACACATGCACGAAGGCACGGAGAACACACAGGCACACACGCAGACACACACAGGTACGGACACACGCATGTACACAGGCATGCACAGAACACAGGCACGCGCACACACACAGGCCCGCACGCACGCCCACCGGCACGCATACATACAGGCACGCCACACAGGCACGCACGCAGACACACACAGGCACGCACAATTGCACGCAGGCAGGCACGCACACACGCAGGCACACAGACAGGTACAGACACACGCATGTACATAGGCATGCACAGGAACACAGGCAAGCGCGCACACACAGGCCCACACACCCGCACCCAACAATAGATATGACAAGCTTCAGTGAAGGTTCCCATGTCACACACACAGGTTCAGGCTGCCTTGAATTTCATCTAGCAGTCTGAGTACACAAATGCAAATGTGCCAGGGTTCACAGGTAATTGGCATGTTTGCACAACAAAAGGAGGAGGAGAATGGGGCTGAAGGTCTGCGCAGACTTAGGAGGAGCTGTAGGGAGTTCTAGGGGATTTATGCAAATTTGCGCAGGATAGTAGTTCTAGTGCAGGGATTCATAACCCCGGTTGTAAAAGGAGCAAAAATGTGAGCTGCAGCACTTGGTGATGATCCACTTCTCTGTGCCTTCAAACTGGCTCATTTCCACCCCTTGATGGCCATATATTTGACAAGAATTATACATTAATACTTTACAACACTATAGAGAATTAAACTGTGCCTTACTGGCTCTTAAGCTCAGAATCTCTCGATTCACCTTTGGGAACAGACTGGGTCATGTGATTTGACATCTGTCACACACTGGATAACCTGTTACAGTTTTCTTCTACATATCCCATACATGGGGATGGCACAGTGGTGCAGTGGTTAGCCTCTGGGACCATCCATCCATCCATACATCCATTTTCTGAAACCGCTTCTCCTGTTCAGGGCTGCAGGGGCTCCGGAGCAGGACACAAAGCAGGAAACAACCCTGGATGGGGCGCCAACCCATCACAGAGCACACTCACCATTCACTCACACCTACAGGCAATTTGGTAACTTGAGATAGCCTCAGCATGTTTTTGGACTAGGGGCAGAAACTCAAACCCAGGTCCCAGAGATGTGAGGCGACAGTGCTAAGCACTGCAGCACCGTGCCACCCGCCTCTGGGAACATACTGAGGTTAATTGGAGTTACCAAGTTGACCATAGGTGTGAATGGTGCACACAGGTACGCATGTACACAGGCAGGCACTCATGCACACAGGCACGCACGTACGCAGGCATACAGGCATGCATGCACACAGAGACACACAGGCATCATCGGCGATCACTCGCAATCGAGTATGATGGTCCACCTGGGGGGTCCTTATTGTGGATCTTCAGATGGCTGAAGAGGCCAATTCTCGAACCACAAACCTTATCCCAACAGGTGGACGCCTGTGCGTGGCTTCTTTTAATGTGGGGAGACTGGGGCATAAACAGCCACCACACGGTCCTTGACAGAGACAAACCTATTATCAACGGCATGGACTCCAAGACAGCTGAAGGTCCATCTCTGCTGCAGCCTTCTTCCACCTTCACAGCCGTTGTTGTGATCCACCTGCATGCCTGGACACAATCCTCCGCCTGCTCCGCTGTTGAGGTCTTTCTTGAGTCGCGCTTTGTCTGGCACCTCCCCCTCAACCTTACCGCCAAGGGTGACCCTACCAGGAGCGTGGCTCCAGACGGTATCGCTCTCGGGATCTTTGGCACACGCAAGCCTCCCCACCACGACAAGGTGGCGACTCTCCGGAGAAGACACACACAGGCACACAGACAGGTACACCGACAGGCACGCATGCACGCACACAGGCATGCATACAGGTACATACACAGTCAGGGACGCACGCAGACACACACAGACACACACAGGCACGCACGCACAATTGCACGCAGGCAGGGACGCACACACGCAAGCACACAGGCATGCACAGTTACACTTGCACACACACACACAGGCATACATACAGGCATGCACACACATGCACAAAGGCACGGACACACACACAGGCACGCACGCATACACAGGCACGCATGCAGACACATACTGGCACGCACGCAGACACACACAGGCACGCACGCATACACACACAGGCACGCATGCAGACACATACAGGCACGCACAATTGCACGCAGGCAGGCACGCACACACGCAGGCACACAGACAGGTACAGACACACGCATGTACATGGGCATGCACAAGAACACAGGCAAGCGCACACACACAGGCCCACAAACACGCACGCACGCCCACAGGTACGCACACAGGCAGGCACGCAAGCACACAGGCATGCACAGTTACACTTGCACGCGCACACACAGGCATACATACAGGTAGGTACGCACACACACCAGCATGCAAGCACGCACACCTAAGCTAGGTATCCTTAACCCAGGACTTCCAAACATAAGCAAAACAGTTACATTACTATTAGTTAGCATTATTATTAGTAAGATTCCCTTTACATTGCATAATAGATAAGAAATAAATGGATGTAGAGAAGAAACATGTTTACAATTTAAAGTATTTTAGAGATGCTGTAAGTATGAAGGTGAATGGTTCAATGGGGCAAATTCAAATAAGAGGCTGAGAAGGATGTTCAGCTTCAGCCACCGGCTCTCGTTGTTGGCAGTGGGCTCTAATTTTGCCGGTTCTTTCCTTTCTTCTGTTTCCCATGCCCTGCTTGCAGGGGCACCTTCACCACATTGCCAATTGATGTGGACACCTTCACACTGCCTGCTTCTGGATCATTTACGTTGAGGTGTTCCACTGTTAATTTATCCACTTTAGTTTCAGCAATGTCCCAATTAACAGCATTCAGCTGGAATTCACTATCTGCAACTTCTATCTCTACATCCATAATTTCCAATTCAACTGCTGAATCAAAACCCCTCTCTGCAGTCTCCTCCAATTTCACTGCTCCAATCTGTACTTCTACTATTTCAAAATTAACATTACTTTGATCTAAATATTCAAGATCAAACTGGTAGAGGTCTACCAGTACAGCTCCTACCTTCAGCCTGTCTTGGTGGTCGTCTGCAGGCTTTATGGAGATTGTCCTTTTATTTAGCACAAAAGCCTCCAACCCATGTGCATCTAACCGCTTATCCCTCCCAGGCTGGTTGGTGGGTGCAGTTACTGGGAAGCACTCTTCTCCATCGCCGCAGCAGATGATCTCCTCCCACTTGTCCCAGGCTGCCCAATACACATCATCCGTCCAGCTAACTGCCTTGGCAATTGGCTTTCGGGTGTGTGACACGATGGAACCGTCAGCCTGGTCAGAGGGTGATTCTGCTGGGGAGCACAGCTCTTCCTCTTCTCCCCAGTCAATCACCTCTCCCCACTCGTCCCAAGTCGCCCAGTACTGGTCGTCGCTCCAGCTGACAGCTTTAGCCATTCTTCTGATTCTGAATGAGGAAAAACAACATACAGGCAATGCAATGGAGCTGTCAGTCACTCCAGACACATAGAATACAGGTCTGCACAGACCCACACCTTTGCAATCAACAGCCGCATTACTGCATAGGAAACTAGCTATCTTTCACATAGAATTTAAAAAAAAACAGAAGCCTGGGACAATTTAAATTTTATTTAATAGCAATATACCGATTTCAGTCACCAGACAAAGTTTACCAGTTTCGCTACACTGCCTTTATTTGTGGTTGTTGCAACACATCCGCCCTCTCCTGGTCTGGTGGAATATCACTGCTGTAGGCAGCACCGACCGCAACCATCCGCATCCGCAGCGGAACATAACATGAAAGCGCGGGAAGGCGTACGCGGAAAAGGGACATATCAACTAGACTTTGCGGCACAGGAAACTAGCCGACTTGCATATAAAATTTAAATGTAATTAACACAGCAGCCCAGAACAATATTCACTTTATTTAATAGCAATATACTGATTTTACTCACAATCAAGCGCAAATTTACTCAAGCGCAGGGAAGCACACGCGGAAAAGTTTAATATCAACTTAGAAACATTTTAATATACATGCAAATTTGACAGATACTAAAGTGTAAGATAATTAACATAATAAAACGGGAGCAGACATTTTTCGTACCTCGCCATCTTGGTCCAGAAACGGAAGTGAAGCTGCGTGTTTCAAACTTGCAGCGTCCCACGTGCCGAGACGTCCAATGTAACCAAGCAACGCAGCGATAACATAATTAAATAATAACATAACAATAATTATAGTAGTTGTATATAATAATAAGAAGAATAGAATTTTATAAGATGAATCGTACAGCGATACCGATACATATTGATATCGGTATGCTGAACAAGGTTATGCCACACAAGCCTCCTACAATTCAAGAACCTGAAGTTAGTTTAATTCACAATTTATCCGTTTACATTTTACCGTGACTGAGCACGATTGTCCCCCCCTCCCCCCAAACAGGAAGGTTTGCGCAGTCGCACAGCAGAAAGAAATTCCTGATTAATGCCCTTATTTTGTGGCTTATTTGGAGTCGTTTTGGGCACGACGATCGACACACATAGATTTATTAAGTATGCAACGCAGTGATTTTAATTCATTCATGCTGCAATTATAAGAAGATACTTCTATACTTTATCTTTGAGTTGTAAATGAAAATCCCGCTGCATGGGATACCGATATTGAAAAGGTACTGTGGTACCGCGTTTTTGAAAGCTGTTCCGTACGTATTACATTTCTTAATTAGTACTGAGATTATATTATGCCGATCAGAATAACACACTCTGATTTAGAGCGCATGCCTAGAACAGAATTACATGATGTTCTCCGCTAGCCCATAAATTCAACAGACTGTTTCCACGGAAAGTAAGCAATTATACTTGCTGTTTTTACGTGCATGCAGTTACAGTTATAACTGTATATGTACAAGTAGCATTTATGCTGTTTCTTGAATGTGAGCTAATACATAAACTAAACCCACCGCTGCAAAAACATTCTAGCTTTAATTCTGTCATGCATATTTTTTATTTGTTTGCATTGTCCGGTTTTATTCATAATTTGTAATATCCCGAATAAAGCCAATTTCAGATAACTAGATATGTTGATCTAATGCCTTTTCAGATTTTCAAATTACTTTGTTTTCAAAACAACATGGATATTGTGATTTAGGAGCGTATTTAAAGTACAAAAATAGCCTATCTTCCTATTACCTGCCTGATAGACACACTGTCCTATGACTGACTGACCACATTTAACTGGTCAGTATGAGCCTAGTTGGACCTGTTTACAGCGCCCTCCACAATTATTGGCATCCCTTGTAAAGATTTGTGAAAAGGGTTAGAAAAAAATCCACCTTTTGGTGAAGCAGCTTCATGTCACACTGAAAAAATGAGAAAAATCCATCGTTTCATTAACATAAATTTATTCCAAGGAAAAATCCCTTCATCAAGAAATAATTATCTTTAACAAAACACATGTGCCACGATTATTGGCACCCTTGGAAATGATAGTGAACACAATGTAACTGAAGTATGTTTCCCCTTTAATTTGCACATCTTTGAGTTGATTGGAGTGAAGAGGAACCTTCAAGCTGTAATCCATGACTTCCTAGTTAACATGGATACGAACATGAGGTGACACAAAGCCCAAATTCCCTTAGTCATCCATCAACATGGGAAAGGTAAGAGAACATACAAACCAAATGAGGGAGAAGTGTGTTGACCTTCATAAGTCAGGAATTGGGTATTAAAAAATAGCTACTTGCCTTAAAATGCTCATTTCTACTGTTAGGGCAATAATAAAAAAGTGGACAACAACTGGAAGCCCCCTGGAAGAGGACCCAAGATTGTTTTTCCCCACTTACAGTGAGGAGGATTGTAAGAGAGGCAAAAAATCCCCAAGGATGACTGTTGGTGAATTACAGGATCAAGTAAAATCTTAAGGTTACCACGTCTCTAAAAAACTATCAGACGCCCCTTTTGTGCTAACAGATTATTTGGAAGGTGTGTCAGGAAAAAGCTTTTTTTTGTCCTTCACAACAGTCAGACGACACATCAGGACAACATGCATGACGCATATCGACATATTTGTGGCACAAATGGAACCCCATACTTACGCATTTAGTCTGTCAGCAATCTTTTGCCAAGGTACAGCTACAGTGTTCCCTTTTTTAGTTATTGCATCCTTGTACTCCTCATATAACTCCAAGATTATAATGCATTGACATATACATGCAAAGTGAATACAGTATTTTTGTTAACGTTATAATGTGCTGAAATAATGAAAAAGCAAAATAAAAAGACCAGGTGGCAAGATAGTTTATGTGGTACATATAGATAACTGGTCCTTCCAAAACCAGACAAAGCTTATGTTTAGTTATAGCTTAAAAACCTTCAAATTACACATTAAATTAAATGTTTTACAGGGTATTTAATTAAAATCGAAAGTTTTCCTTTCTTTTTTTTTTAGCAAAAATATTTAGTGATTTAACAACTTATTTTTACACAGATAATCATTCAACCTTGAAAAATGTTATTAAACTTACTTAATGTGTTAGAAAACTTACAAAACCTGTTGAAGTATGGTATAAATTTGTATTCCTATCAGTTAAAGTTACTGTATTTTAACAGATTTTAACCATCTTTTCTGAAAATATTTTTCACCGTTAACAGGTTTTGTCTGGCACCCCTGCTGCCAGACTTTTGACTTATTTTACAGATTTTTTTACAGTGTGATAACACAGAGAGTTACCTAGAATAAAAGTCTGGACCTCTCAGTTTGGTGAGTAAAGAAAATCTCTTTTATTCCAGCAATTCCAACAAACGCTCCCGTCACACTCTGGCACTCGGTACCAAGTACCCCGAGCACACAGAGCAACCAGTTGATAAAGCATAACTCCCAATTCCCTATAAGGACTTCTAAGTCCTAATTGGTCACAAAACACCAACAAATGGAGCTCAAACGTAGAGCAGTGTTCAAAACAATCTCTTCTTGCCTAAAGCCTAAGACATAACAGACCCAATATGCCTCCCCTCCCGGGCCTACCAATGTCCAATTTTTCTTCTACACTCCCCCCTTTTGAACACGTGAGATCCGCGCTGTTCACAAATAATCAGAGTCCACGATGTAGTAGTCCTCTGGACGAAAGCGCAACGGGCAGAAGCGGGCCGGTGGCGGTTGGATGGAACACGAGTCACCAGCGGTGTTGGTGTTGCTGCTGACATTGATGACGACCGGGGGCTGAGGTCCGTAGAGCCAGGCAGGAATGGGAGGATCATCCACGTATGGAAAAGAGGGAGCCCGCAGGAACATAAGAGATTTTGCCTGGGAAGACAGAACTAGCAATATGATTAGTAGCAACACTACAAGCAAAAGCAATATACTAAAAACTAAAGGTTTAATCACCCCGGATAAACCAGTGAGGAGAACCAATTGTCCCAGCTGTACTCAAACAGGCCATGCTCTTCATAAGAACATAAGAACATAAGAAATTTACAAACGAGAGGAGGCCATTCGGCCCATCAAGCTCGTTTGGGGAGAACTTAGCTAATATCTCAGAGTTGTTAAAATCTTATCTAGCTCTGATTTAAAGGAACCCATGGTTTTAGCTTCCACTACAATAGCAGGAAGACTATTCCATACTCTGACTACACGCTGTGTAAAGAAGTGCTTCCTCAAATTTGTTTTAAAATGTTCTCCCGCTAATTTCCACTTATGGCCACGAGTTCTAGTATTTAGACTAATATTGAAATAGTCATTTGGCTGAACAGCATCCAGACCCGTTAGAATCTTATAGACCTGAATCATATCCCCCCTTAGTCTCCTTTGCTCAAGGCTGAACAGATTCAGTTCCGCTAACCTCTCCTCGTAAGACATTCCTCTAAGACCAGGAATCATTCTCGTAGCTCTTCGTTGCACCTTTTCTAAGGCAGCAATGTCCTTCTTGAGGTATGGTGACCAAACCTGCACACAGTATTCTAGGTGGGGTCTTACCAAGGAATTATATAAGTGTAACATCACCTCCCTTGACTTAAACTCCACACATCTAGAGATATAACCCAACATTCTGTTCGCCTTTTTTATTGCTTCCCCACATTGGCGAGAGTGGGACATGGAAGCATCAACATACATACCGAGATCTTTCTCGTAATCAGCTACCTTTATTTCAGTGGAACCCATAAAATATCTGTACTGTATATTTCTGCTCCCTGCATGGATTACCTTACATTTATCTGTGTTAAATTTCATCTGCCAAGTATCAGCCCATTCGCTAATTAAATCCAGATCCCGTTGAAGCCTCTCTGCTGCTTGATTAGTATCTGCTACCCCGCCCACCTTAGTGTCGTCTGCAAATTTAACCAGTTTACTGTATGTATTCGTGTCAATATCATTAATGTAAATTAGGAACAATAGTGGTCCTAAAATTGAACCCTGCGGTACCCCACTATAAACGGAGGCCCACTGTGACATAGTGCCTCTAATAACTACTCGCTGCTTCCTATCAGTTAGCCAGTTTTTGATCCAAGCTGCCACAGTTCCTAAAATTCCTGCAGCTTTAAGCTTTAACAAGAGCCGTTTGTGGGGGACAACATCAAAGGCTTTCTGGAAATCTAAGTAAATCACATCATAGGCCTTTTTGTGATCAATTTCACTTGTAGCTTCCTCAAAGAACTCAAGCAGATTCGTTAAGCAGGATCTACCTCTCCTAAATCCATGTTGGCTATCCTTTATAATGTTATTTGCATCTAGGTAATCTACCATTTTCACTTGAATTATAGCTTCCATTATTTTTCCAGTAATGCTAGTTAAACTGATTGGCCTATAGTTTGCTGGATTACTTCTATCCCCTTTTTTGAATGTATCTCAGACAGCTGTTTGTGCACTGCGTCCTCTAGATCCTGCACAGCCTGAGAGGAATCAGGGATGTACGTGCAACATTCTTTCCCCACTATAGCACAAACACCACCTTTCTCAGCTAATAGGAGATCCAATGCCTCACGGTTTTGCAGAGCTACCTGCTTCGCTGTGGATAATTCACCTTTAACGGCCTTCACAGTGTCAAGTGTCTGACTGGTCACTTTTTCAACTGAAGTCTGCAGGGCAGCCACCTCTGTCTGAAGGTCCGCTACACCAAGGGATGGAATAAACCCCAAACCATTGCTCAGTTCGACTAAGAGACCGTCTGCTCCGTGAATAGGCACGCAGTCAGCAGAGCAGCCATGACGGACAAAGAGCCGGAGCATGTTTGATTTAGGACTGCCATATCATGATTGGTGTACGGAATCCCGTAGATTCCACACAATTGTGACCCTCTCGGGGGCCAGTCTTGAAGGAACCACCAGGGTCGGACACGCGTCTGCAGTGGACCCGATGGACCCAGGCGTCGATTCCTTCCACTTTCACTGCGTGAGGGGTCACCATCAGGACCTGGTGTGGTCCCCTCCATCTCGGCGTGGTCCATCTCTTCCCTCTCAAGTCACGAACTAACACCCAGTTCCCTGGTTCGAGCGGTGTCACAGCTTGTAACGGCTTACCGTCCGCATTCCTCCAATTGGCACGAACCTGGTCCCAGGCTGCACCTATCGCTCACCGTAGACCTGTCAGATAAGTCCGAAAATCCCCATCCACGGTCTCCAGTGTAACATATCGTGAGGGAGACAAAACACGCATCGGCCTTCCTGCATCGACCCAGGGCAGGCCTGTCGTCTCTGAAATTTTGGCCAATTTCCGTTTCAGCGTTTGATTTGCCCTCTCCACCATCCCTCTAACCTGAGTTCGCCACAGCATGTTTTGGGACTGTGGGGGGAAACCCCATGATGACACGGCGAGAATATGCAAACTCCACACATGGAACCCTGGCAGAAACTCAAACCCAGGTCCCAGAGATGTGAGACGACAGTGCTAAGCACTGCAGCACCGTGCTACCCGCCTCTGGGAACATACTGAGGTTAATTGGAGTTACCAAGTTGACCATAGGTGTGAATGGTGCACACAGGTACACACGTACACAGGCAGGCACTCATGCACACAGGCACGCACGTACGCAGGCATACAGGCATGCATGCACACAGAGACACACAGGCATCATCGGCGATCACTCGCAATCGAATATGATGGTCCACCTGGAGGGTCCTTATTGTGGATCTTCAGATGGCTGAAGAGGCCAATTCTCGAACCACAAACCTTATCCCAACAGGTGGACGCCTGTGCGTGGCTTCTTTTAATGTGGGGAGACTGGGGCATAAACAGCCACCACACGGTCCTTGACAGAGACAAACCTATTATCAACGGCATGGACTCCAAGACAGCTGAAGGTCCATCTCTGCTGCAGCCTTCTTCCACCTTCACAGCCGTTGTTGTGATCCACCTGCATGCCTGGACACAATCCTCCGCCTGCTCCGCTGTTGAGGTCTTTCTTGAGTCGCGCTTTGTCTGGCACCTCCCCCTCAACCTTACCGCCAAGGGTGACCCTACCAGGAGCGTGGCTCCAGACGGTATCGCTCTCGGGATCTTTGGCACACGCAAGCCTCCCCACCACGACAAGGTGGCGACTCTCCGGAGAAGACACACACAGGCACACAGACAGGTACACCGACAGGCACGCATGCACGCACACAGGCATGCATACAGGTACATACACAGTCAGGGACGCACGCAGACACACACAGACACACACAGGCACGCACGCACAATTGCACGCAGACAGGGACGCACACACGCAAGCACACAGGCATGCACAGTTACACTTGCACACACACACACAGGCATACATACAGGCATGCACACACATGCACAAAGGCACGGACACACACACAGGCACGCACGCAGACACACACAGGCACGCACGCATACACAGGCACGCATGCAGACACATACTGGCACGCATGCAGACACATACAGGCACGCACGCACGCACAATTGCACGCAGGCAGGCACGCAATCACAGAGCACATTCACCATTCAATCACACCTACAGGCAAGATAAATTTATAGAAGTCGCGGATAAGCTTAGAAGCAGAACATCCACGGTGGTATTCTCTGGAATACTTCCCGTGCCACGTGCAAGTCAGGAAAAATTAGCTGAGATTAGGGGATTTAATTGCTTGGCTAAAATGGTGGTGTAGGAAAGAGGGGTTCAGGTTTATGGGGCACTGGAAGACCTTCTGGAACAGGTGGGACCTGTTCAAGCCGGACGGGTTGCATCTGAACCATAGGGGAACCAGTGTATTGGGGAGGCGTATGTGCAGAATAGTTGAGGAATGTTTAAACTAGGGACTGGGGGGGCAGGGAGGTCAGTTAAGAATTTATGTGGTGAGAGACGGAAAGCCCAAATAAAAATTAAAAGTAGACACTGTAAAAGGCCTACCATTAGTGGTCTGTATTTGAATGCTAGGAGTATTAGAAACAAAATTAATGACTTAGAGGCTTTAATTTCTTCAGACAATTACGACATTATAGGAATAACTGAAACATGGATGAGTGACAATGATGGTGATGAATATAATATGGATGGTTATACGTTGTTCCGTAGAGACCGGATAGGCAAGAAGGGAGGTGGTGTTGCAGTATACGTAAAAGAAAACTTGCAGGCAAGGGATCTCACTGATAAAAATAAAAATTCAGAAGCTGTATGGATCAAACTTGATGCTAAAGATTCAAATGGCCTAATTGTCGGGGTTTGTTATAGGGCACCTAATGTAGCTGTAGAGGAAAGCAGAATATTATATGATGATATCAGGATTATGAGTAATAAAAATGATGTGGTGGTTATGGGTGATTTTAATTTACCTGGGATACAGTGGGACACAGTCTCTGGCTCTTCTGTAAATGAACTTGAGATGGTGGAATTAGTACAGGATTGTTTTTTTACTCAGTTTGTTAATACTCCTACCAGGGGAGAAGCCCTTCTTGATCTCGTTTTTTGTAATAACCAGGATAGGATTGGAAAATTAGAGGTTTTAGACCCATTGTACGGTAGTGATCATAACATGGTTAAATTCGAGGTTAATTTTAGTGTCCAAAGAGCAAAGTCTAAATTAAAAGTATACAATGTTAGGAAGGCTAACTTTAATGGTATGAGACGGAAATTAGAAACTGTAAACTGGACAGAGTTAAATAGCAAAACAGTAGAAGAGGCATGGGAATTTTTCAAAAGCACATTGTTGCAAGTGCAAGAGGACTTCATACCTGTTTCCAGCAAAACTAAATCTAGGAAACGACAACCAAGGTGGTTTACTAAGGAAATTAAGAATAAAGTCAGGAGGAAAAGGGCTCTGTTCCACAACTGGAAAATAACTAATGATTTCAAAATCAAGCAGGAGTATCTAAGTCTACAGGCAGAGTTAAAAAATGACATTAGGCTATCAAAGAGGGATGTAGAAAGAAAAATTGCATTGGAGGCTAAGCATGACAGTAAAGGTTTCTTCCAATATTTTAACTCCAAGAGAGCACTAAAAGCTGAAATCACTAATTTACAGGATAGTAAGGGCCTTACAATTGATAACGAAATTGATATGGTAAATGAGTTTAATGATTATTTTTCAAGGGTGTTCACAATAGAGAACACAAGTAACTTACCACCAATTAATACGAATACAGCATCGTCTATGACCAATATATGTATAACTGAGGTTGATGTGATACTAAGCCTAGCTAAACTCAAAATAAATAAATCACAGGGGCCTGATGGCATCTTACCTTTAGTCTTGAAAGAGATGAGGGATATTATTAGCCAACCTTTGACTTTAATATTCCAGAAATCGTTATCTGCGGGTGTGGTACCATCAGATTGGAAGCATGCTAATATAACACCCATATTCAAAAAAGGGGATAGAAGTAATCCGGCAAACTATAGGCCAATCAGTTTAACTAGCATTACTGGAAAAATAATGGAAGCTATAATTCAAGTGAAAATGGTAGATTACCTAGATGCAAATAACATTATAAAGGATAGCCAACATGGATTTAGGAGAGGTAGATCCTGCTTAACGAATCTGCTTGAGTTCTTTGAGGAAGCTACAAGTGAAATTGATCACAAAAAGGCCTATGATGTGATTTACTTAGATTTCCAGAAAGCCTTTGATGTTGTCCCCCACAAACGGCTCTTGTTAAAGCTTAAAGCTGCAGGAATTTTAGGAACTGTGGCAGCTTGGATCAAAAACTGGCTAACTGATAGGAAGCAGCGAGTAGTTATTAGAGGCACTATGTCACAGTGGGCCTCCGTTTATAGTGGGGTACCGCAGGGTTCAATTTTAGGACCACTATTGTTCCTAATTTACATTAATGATATTGACACGAATACATACAGTAAACTGGTTAAATTTGCAGACGACACTAAGGTGGGCGGGGTAGCAGATACTAATCTAGCAGCAGAGAGGCTCCAACGGGATCTGGATTTAATTAGCGAATGGGCTGATACTTGGCAGATGAAATTTAACACAGATAAATGTAAGGTAATCCATGCAGGGAGCAGAAATATACAGTACAGATATTTTATGGGTTCCACTGAAATAAAGGTAGCTGATTACGAGAAAGATCTCGGTATGTATGTTGATGCTTCCATGTCCCACTCTCGCCAATGTGGGGAAGCAATAAAAAAGGCGAACAGAATGTTGGGTTATATCTCTAGATGTGTGGAGTTTAAGTCAAGGGAGGTGATGTTACACTTATATAATTCCTTGGTAAGACCCCACCTAGAATACTGTGTGCAGGTTTGGTCACCATACCTCAAGAAGGACATTGCTGCCTTAGAAAAGGTGCAACGAAGAGCTACGAGAATGATTCCTGGTCTTAGAGGAATGTCTTACGAGGAGAGGTTAGCGGAACTGAATCTGTTCAGCCTTGAGCAAAGGAGACTAAGGGGGGATATGATTCAGGTCTATAAGATTCTAATGGGTCTGGATGCCGTTCAGCCAAATGACTATTTCAATATTAGTCTAAATACTAGAACTCGTGGCCATAAGTGGAAATTAGCGGGAGAACATTTTAAAACAAATTTGAGGAAGCACTTCTTTACACAGCGTGTAGTCAGAGTATGGAATAGTCTTCCTGCTATTGTAGTGGAAGCTAAAACCATGGGTTCCTTTAAATCAGAGCTAGATAAGATTTTAACAACTCTGAGCTATTAGCTAAGTTCTCCCCAAACGAGCTTGATGGGCCGAATGGCCTCCTCTCGTTTGTAAATTTCTTATGTTCTTATGTTCTTATGTTCACACACGCAGGCACACAGACAGGTACAGACACACGCATGTACATGGGCATGCACAAGAACACAGGCAAGCGCACACACACAGGCCCACAAACACGCACGCCCACAGGTACGCACACAGGTAGGCACGCACGCAAGCACACAGGCATGCACAGTTACACTTGCACACACACACACACACAGGCATGCATACAGGCACACACACACATGGACGAAGGCATGGACGCACACACAGGCACGCACGCAGACACACACAAGTACAGACACACGCATGTACACAGGAATGCACAGAACACAGGCATGCGCACACACACAGGCCCACACACACGCACTGGCACGCACGCCCATAGGTAGGCATACATACAGGCACACACACACAGGCACACACGCAGACACACACAGGCACGCGCGCAGACACACACAGGCACGCACGCACGCACAATTGCACGTAGGCAGGCACGCACGCACGCACAATTGCACGCAGGCAGGCACGCACACACGCAGGCACACAGACAGGTACAGACACACGCATGTACATAGGCATGCACAAGAACACAGGCAAGCGCACACACACAGGCCCACACACACTCACCCAACAATAGATATGACAAGCTTCAGTGAAGGTTCCCATGTCACACACAGGTTCAGGCTGCCTTGAATTTCAGCTAGCAGTCTGAGTACACAAATGCAAATGTGCCAGGGTTCACAGGTAATTGCCGTGTTTGCACAACAAAAGCAGGAGGACAATGGGGCTGAAGGCCTGCACGGGCTTAGGAGGAGCTGTATTCTATGGAATTTACGGAAATCTGCGCAGGATAGTAGTTCTAGTGCAGGGATTCATAACCCCGGTTGTAAAAGGAGCAAAAATGTGAGCTGCAGCACTTCCCTTCTAATGGTGATGATCCACTTCTCTGTGCCTTCAAACTGGCTCATTTCCACCCCTTGATGGCCATATATTTGACAAGAATTATACATTAATACTTTACAACACTACAGAGACTTAAACTGTGCCTTACTGGCTCTTAAGCTCAGAATCTCTCGATTCACCTTTGGGAACAGACTGGGTCATGTGATTTGACATCTGTCACACACTGGATAACCTGTTACAGTTTTCTTCTACATATCCCATACATGGGGATGGCACAGTGGTGCAGTGGTTAGCCTCTGGGACCATCCATCCATCCATACATCCATTTTCTGAAACCGCTTCTCCTGTTCAGGGCTGCAGGGGCTCCGGAGCAGGACACAAAGCAGGAAACAACCCTGGATGGGGCGCCAACCCATCACAGAGCACATTCACCATTCACTCACACCTACAGGCAATTTGGTAACTTGAGATAGCCTCAGCATGTTTTTGGACTAGGGGGAGAAACCCCACGATGACACGGCGAGAACATGCAAACTCCACACATGGAACCCTGGCAGAAACTCAAACCCAGATCCCAGAGGTGTGAGGTGACAGTGCCAACCACCATCACCGTGCCACCCACCCCTGGGAACAAACTGAGGTTAACTGGAATTACCAAGTTGACCATAGGTGTGAATGGTGCACAAAGGCAGGCAGGCAGGCAAACAGACAGGCACACACACAGGCACGTGCGAACACAGGCAAGCACACAGGCAGGCACACACACAGGCAGGTATGCAGAGACAAAGGCACGAACGCACGCAGACATGCACACAGGCACGCACGAACATAGGCAGGCACACACACAGGCAGGTACGCTGAGACAAAGGCACAGACACATGCAAACACGTACACAGGCATGAATGCGCGCAGGCAGGCAGAAACGCATGCACGCACACATTAACGCACACAGACATGGACGGACACAGGCAAGCAAGCACACAGGGACGCATGCACGCACACTGGCATGCATGCACACAGGCATGGAAGCACAGAGGCACACACACGTGCACGCCAGCACACGTGCACGCAAGCACACGTGCACGCACACGTGCAGATAAGCAGGCACGAACGCACACACGTACTCAGGCACGCACACAGGCAAGCACGCGCCACGCACCTAGCCACGCAAGCACACAGGTATGCACGCACGCACACAGGCACTCCCGCACACATGCACGCAAGCACACAGGTACGCAAGCACACAGGCAGGCACGCATGCCAGCACACAGGCACAGAGACACGCACACACATAAGCACACAGGCAGGCAGGCACGCAGGCAGTCACACACACACAGGCACGCACACGTGAAGGCACATACACAGGCACGAAAGCACTCAAGCACAAAGGCACACACGCATGCAGGCATGCACACTGGCATGAATTCACACAGGCACGCACAGACACGAATGCACATAAGCACGCACACATACAGGGACGCCCACACATACACGTGAAACCACAAACGCGCACACACAGGCAGTTATGCACATAGGCATGCAAGCACACAGACACGCGCACACACAGGCACGCACACACGCATGCAAGCACACAGGCACAGAGACACGCACACACACAAGCACGAAGGCAGGCACACAGGCAAGCACGAACAAAGGCACACATGCACAAAGGCACACACGCTTGCACGTAGGCACGAACACACAGGCACGCATGCAGGCAGTCACGCACACACACATGCAGGCACGCATGCACGTACACAGGCATGCATGCATGCACACAAGCTCACAGGCAGGAATGCACACAGGCATGCACGCACATTGGCACATACACAGGCACGCACGCACATTGGCACATACACAGGCACGCATGCAGGCACACACACAGGCATGCACGCAGGCTCACAGGCATGCACATAGGGACACATGCATGTAAACACACAGGCACGCACGCAGGCTCATACACAGGCACAAAGGCACTCAAGCACAAAGGCACGCAGACACACAGGCACGCACGCACACAGGTAGGCACTTACACAGGCATACACGCATGCACACATGCTGGCAGGCAGGCATGCACACAGGTACGCACGCATGCAAGCACGCCACAGGCACGCAAGCTCACAGGCAGGTATGCACACAGGCACGCATGCACAGACATGCACTCACGCATGAAGGCAAGCACACAGGCACGTACAATAGCATGTGCACAGGCACGCACGCCGACAGAGCCACACACACACAGGCACGAATGCACTCAAGCACAAAGGCATTCACACAGGCATGCATGCACACAGAAAGGCGCTTACACACAGGCACACACGCACGCACACAGGCACGCACACAGGCAGGCATGCACACATGTGCGCACAGCGACACCCAAGCACAAAGGCATGCATGCATGCACACAGACATGCTTCAAGCAGACAGGCAAGCACACAGGCATTTACAGGCACACACGGGTATGAATGCACACAAGAACGCATGCAGGCACACACACGGGCACGAACGTACACATGCACTCAGGCACGTACACACGCAAGCAGGCATGCAGGCACACAGGCAGGCACACAAGCGACACAGGCGCGAACGCAGGCACACACGCAGACAGCCAGGTATGCACGCACACAGGCAGGCATGCAGGTACGGCCACAGGCACTCACACAGGCACACACACAGGCATGAACGCATGCACGCACTGAGGCACACACACACACACACAGGCACGCACGCACACAAAAACTCTACAAAAACTCTGGTTCTAAGCTAGGTGTCCTTAACCCAGGACTTCCAAACATAAGCAAAACAGAGTTACATTATTATTATTATTATTATTCATTATTATTAGCATTAATAAGATTCCCCTTACATTGCTAATAGGAAAGACATAAATGGATGTAGGGAAGAAACATGTTTACAATTTAAAGTGTTTTAGAGATGTTGTAAGTATGTATGTGAAGGGTACAATGGGGCTAATCCCACAATGATTTAAAACAATTTGACAAATTCAAATAAGAGGCTGAGAAGGATGTTCAGCTTCAGCAATCGGCTCTCGTGGGGTCTAATTTTGCCATTTTTTGCCTTTCTTCTGTTTCCCATGCGTTGTCTGCAGGGGCACCTTCACCACATTGCCATTTGATGTGGACACCTTCACACTGCCTGCTTCGAGATCATTTATGTTGAGGTGTTCCACTAATAATTTGTCCACTTTAGTTTCAGCAATGTCCCAATTAACAGCATTCAGCTGGAATTCACTGTCTACAACTTCTATCTCCAAATCCATCATTTCCAATTCAAATACTGAATTAAAACCCCTCTCTGCAGTCTCCTCCAATTTGACTTCTCCAATTTCTATTCCTACAATTTCAAATTTACCATTACTTTGATTTACATCATCAAGCTCAAACTGGCAGAGGTCGACCAATACGGCTTCTATTTTCAGCCTGTCTTGGTGGTCGTCTGCAGGCTTTATGGAGACTGTCCTTTCATTTAACACAAAGACCTCTAACCCATGCACGTCTAACCCCTTATTCTCCCCAGGCTGGTTGGTGGGTGGAGTTGCTGGGGAGCACTCTTTTGCTTCACCCCAGCAGATGATTTCATCCCATTTGTCCCAGGCTGCCCAATACACATCATCCGTCCAGCTAACTGCCTTGGCAATTGCCTTTCGGTTGTGTCACACGTTCAAACTGTCAGCCTGGTCAGAGGGTGATTCTGCTGGGGAGCACAGCTCTTCCTCATCTCCCCGGTCAATCACCTCTCCCCACTTGTCCCATGTTGCCCAGTACTGGTCATCACTCCAGCTGACAGCTTTCGCCATTCGTCTGATTCTGAATGAGGAAAAACAACATACAGGTAATGCAATGGAGCTGTCAGTCACTCCTGACACATGGAATACAGGTCAGGACTGATTGGCTGAAGAGTCCTCACACCTGGGTTTGAACAGCTGACCTACAGGTTATCCCAAAAACCTGCATACACACCGGCCCTTTGCGGATAAGATTGGTCACCCCTGTTTTAGGGGTTAGGGTAAGGATTTTAGGGTTTTTTTTGGGGCTAGCGTTAGGGCTATCTATTAGCACTATCCTCCTGACTCTCGGGCTTTTGTTTGGTGTGCATGTGTTATTTCCTTTAGCCATTTAGGATTAGTAGGACCTCATAATCATAAAAACCAAACATTTTTTTGAACAATTAATAGTTTTAAACAAAAATGATGTCCTTATATGAGGACGTAGGGTCTCAGGAGGTTAAGGTAGCCTAACTCGACAAAGTACTGTAGCTCAACTCGACAGAACACCGGAACCATCCGCATCTGAATGTAACATGAAAGCGCAGGAAAGCACATGCAGAAAACTTAAATATCAATACGAAACTATAGCTAACTTGCACATAAAATTTTGATAGAATTAACGCAGTAGCCCGAAACAGTAAACATATTTTAATATACATGCAAGTTTGACAGATACTAAATAATAAGATCATTTATACGATAATATGGGAGCAGAAACTTAACGTACCTCGCCATCTTGGTCCAGAAATGGAAGTGAGGCTGCGTGTTTCAAACTGGCAGCGTACGTCCCACATGCCATATGATGCCTAATACGTAACCAAGCAAAGCGGCCATAATGTGATTAAATAATAACATACCAATAATTCGCGTTGTTATGTAATAATAAGAACAGAATTCTATAAGATGAATTTTAAAGATTAGTATACAACAGCATAAAAATGATGACACTGAAAGTTTGATTAATCACACGATCAGCTCTGGATAATATCAAACAATGACTTAAAGAGACACGTGAAATGAAGTGATAAATACACGTGAAATATAAAGTGATATCGGTATGTCAAAACGTTATGTTACACACACCGCCCAACAATTCAAGAAGCTGTAGCTAGATTAAGGCCGTATTCACAATTTACCCGTGTGCCTTATACTGTAACCGAGCACGATTATCCCCGGCTGGTCTGCACTCTCCACATTGCACTTAATGATCCTGGCCTGAGCGATTTTTTGTGTTGAAGAAAACGAGCGAAGGGAAGTGCTGTGGCATAACTGACTGAAATTCATGATTAATGACTTTATTTTACGGCTTATCTGGAGTCGTTTTCAGCACGATGTCACACATAGATTAATTGACTATGCAATGCAGCGATTTTTATTTATTGACATTTACCAAAGAGTTTTTGCAGACTAGCTGCATGTTATACCGCCATTGAAAAGGTACCATGCTACCGCATTTTTGAAAGCTGTTGTGTATTACATTTCATTAGTACAGGTGTTTTCACATTATAGCATACCTATCAGAATAGCACACTCTCAGTTAAAGCGCATGCGTAGAACAGAATTACATGTCCGCTAGCTCATAAATGTAGCATATTGCTGCAAGAATTTTCGACAGAAAGTAAGCAATTATGCTTTCCGGTTATTACGTGCAGTTACAGTTATAATAATAATTGATACTTTTATTGATCCCTGTGGGGAAATTGTCTTCTTTACACCTCCCTCAATTTGCTCTTTATAAATCAAGCTCTATGTGAAAGACAGTCACCTGTGTGGGCCCCCAGGAAGCTGGGTGTTAAGGGCCTTGCTAAAGGACGTGCTGAGGTTGGGTTTGGACCGGTGACCTTCTGATTACAGGCACAAGGACTTAGCCCATGTACTGAGCCACACCCCCCCCCCCCAGTTGTGTATTAGTAGCATTTATGATGTTTCTCTAATGTGAGCTAGTACATAACCCAGCTAGTACCAACCATTGCAACAATACTCTAGTTTTCTGTCATACTCATTGTTTTATTTTCTTGCATTGTCCATTTTTGTTCATAGTCTTTAATATTCCAAATAACGACAATTTCAGATAACTACTGGAACAATGAGTTCTGGAGGGGAGCAAGCTCCGTTACATGCTATAGATATGTTGATCTGATACCTTTCCGTATCAGATTGTTACCACTGTTAAAAACCACAGGTATTTTATTCTGATTGTATGTATTTCCTTATTAGGGCACATTAGTTACTCCTGTTAAAAAATCCGTTTATTCTGACATTGTAAATTTCCTGAAGAGTTTACCCTCTTTAAAATGATGGAGTTCCACTTGTGCCAAAAATATGCTGATATGCATATGAGCTTTCCGTTTCTGCCAAAAATATGTAAACAGCACACAGTCCATGTCGGCTGAGCATGTGACAAAGCATTTGTCTGTGACGACTCTATTTTGTCAATGAGTTTGTCTGTGGAGCCCCTGAAGGAACCAAAAGGTGTCTGCTAATTAGATACCCAGGAATAAACTGTGTGGCCCCTGCCCAAGCATTGCTGCCCAAACAGCAGTCTCCTCCTTATGCCGCCGAGGGAGGAGTAGCAACTGGTTCCCCTGCCCCTTCCCCTCTCCCCCCTGCAGATGAGGATCATAACCATTCAGCGCCCGACTCCACCTCCTTATCAGTGACGACGTGCCGCGGTCAAAAACTCAGGCAGTAGGACGAGGCAGAAAAAATTCTTGCCCCTATGTTGTTATTTACAAATCCTCAAGAGGGAGATAACTTTGGTCATCTGACACTGTAGATGAAGGAGTTGAAGGACATTGTCAGTGACCTGCTGGATCCCAGGCAGAACAGACCTCGCTATGTGGCAGCCCTTCTGATACAGGTCGCCCCGCGCATGGACTGGATGATGATGCATCAGTTTAAGCAGGAGCCTAGTAAATCCTGCGAGTGCTACACCGAACGACTGATGGCAGCTTTCTCCAACTACAGTGGGATGGACCGCCCAGCGAACCAAGAGTGTATGTGATGTAAAATACACTAAGAGAGCTCAGTTCCTTTAAAGAGAGGTACTTATAATACTCTGTATTAGTTTTCGTGAGCTGTCCTCTTAAAAAGTACAACACCAGTACTCCATATTCAAATTGTCCCATGAATAACTACAACCTCCAAACATCAAACTACATGCTTCTATGTCACCTACACTTCAGACTTCATCCTCAAAATCAAAGCAGTATTAACACAAGCAACATCCATCACTTAAAGCCAATATAAGTCTGCTACAACTGGACTTATATCTAAGCAAAACAAACATTTTATGTTCAGGTTTTCTTAAAACTACTGAAACAAATAAATGGCTGCCCTACAGTTCCGCTGTTTTGTTTGTCACCCTGAATTATGTCCTTCATAGTGTGGAAAAAACCGAAGGCTGAGGAATGTTACGTAACACAGCTAGAATGCAATATCTCTCTCTGGTGTAATTCACTGTGTGGTCTTAAGTGTGGTGTCTTCTTCATAACACTCCCTAACTCTTGTATTCATGACCATGAGATAGGGTGGGCTGCTTTTCTTCCTTGCTTTGGCTAGTATTCCTCCCTTTCCTCCCCAGCCTTGGTTGGTGGTTCAGGCAGCATCACCTTGTTTTAGTAGACCCAGGTGCCATACATTTTGAAAGTAGGCTCAAGTGCACAAAATGTTCTAGCAGAAGTCTTAGACAAACTCTGAATTACAAAGTAATCTGACTCCTTCTGAAGCTGTGAGAAATTGTTCATCTGTATTTGCTGCATTGTCACTTGTTGATCTGCGTGTGCCCTGCTCCAGCAGTAAAGGGGAGATCGCGTGCAGAGCTGGTTTTCTGTAGGTCTGAGTAAAAATAAAATATCCTCTTCATACAGGAACCAAGTCTATGGCTGGAAATTTCTGCAACAGAGCCATTTAGTTATTTCTAGAAAAACATATAGAGCCAATGAAGGAACCTGATGTCATAGTAACACAGGTCACTGTCCGTGGTGCTGAATTCTCTACTAGATGGGCTGGTGCTGAATGAATAGGACAGCTGGCCAACGTGTCTGTGTTCTTCCACTGACTGGCACCGTGACAACGAGGGGGAAAAATTCATACAGTAAATTAGTTAACAATAATTAGTAATCACGTATAGTTCTCATTTATCATGATGTAAAATTCAAAAACCAATTCTGACTATTAATCTGCACATTTTAATAATTTAATTAATATTACCTAATTTGTTTATCATTTTCTGCAATCACTGTGCGTTAAAGCAAGTTTTAAAACTAGCTGTGAAATTGTTGATGCTGTTGTTGATCTGAATGTTGCTGACGGAGCCTTAGGATACGTCTTCATACAGATGAGTGAGGGGATGGATGCACTATTCTATGGAGGCCTCTGAAGAGAAAAAATTATCCCAATTTTATATTGAGAGGGATGGTTAATTCCTTTTTAATGCAGACTGCGTTAAAAGTCCCTGTTCTGCCGTTGATCTTTTGCATGCATGCTATCATGTATTAGTTTACTCTGTATTTTGATCACATGTCAAACTAAAGAATTTTTGGTCGTATTTTTGTTCCTAATTTTGAAGTAATTGTAAAATAAAAATGTTGTTCTTTTCCGCCGCCATGCTTCGTCTTACTTGTGAAGGTTATGCTTGCATTGAACTTGCTTTGTAGACAGTAAGATCCTGCCGGCATTAATTCTCCACTGTGTGGTAATTTTGAGAAATTGCGCACGTTTCTTATCCCGTCAGAATCGGTAAAACTAACGCCATGCGAATGTGTCTTAGCGCAGAGTTTAGAATATTTACGGTTTCCGGTCAATGAAGGCAGTTTGAAATAAAACAAAAACGTTTAAACTTTCTGGATGCGCAAACTCTCGCTCTTGGCAAGATGGTGCAGATAGTCGAGATAAAGGACTGTTATTCGATGAGAATTCGAATCCATCACTCCTTAAACGTGGAGAACATGGATCCAGAAGGTATTAATGATTATAATGATTAAATGATAATAAAGTTGTAGCTCCTGGTATGTGACAAACGAAATGAACGGCCAAGTCTGCATTGGCCTAATGCTTGTTAGTTTTGAGGTAAAGCTGATAAGTAACACATTTGGTTTTCGAGGTAAAATAACCGACCGGTTGAATAATTCAACTTTTATCTACAGAAATGAATGTATTTAGAACTGCAAACGGATACATTGGAAGCGGAGTTTTAAAATGAGAAAATGTAACGATGTGATAGGAAATGCCGTTCGTTATACTCCCCTTCTGTCTCCCATTCTTGCTCATCTTGTTTAAATAATAAGAAAATGAAAAGCAAGATCACTGTTAGTGACAAAAGTGCAGGACTAAATGTGTTTCATTTAATATTTATTCATTTGGATATGTGTGAGAGTAAGCGTATGCATGGATCTTGTCTTCTGGTTTAGCTTTCTTAGCTTTATCGGTAATTCACATTATTTCATTTATCTGACAATCTGAAGCCCATGGACTCATTTTAAACGGATTTTGTAGTAGAGTATTTATCCAGTTATTGTCATGTTCTTATATATCTCTCTGTGTTCCATTTTGTCCCAGTTCATGAGTTTTTGGAGGACAAGTTCATCTCCATTCTGGTCGTGAACTTCGAGAGGAGCCCACTGACCATGGAGAACTTGCAGTCTCTGGCCCTCAGTGTCCCTTCATTTTATTGGCGGCTCACTGGGGAGGAGCTGGATCCCAGCCTATTGCACGTAGCACCTGCACGACTGCAAGTGGTACATCATGGTACAGAGACTGGTGTCCAGCATGGGGATGGAGAATCACCAGCTGAGGAGGATGACCATTACGGACAGGAGCTGCCATCATCCAGCTCTATAAGGGAGGCTTCCCCTGCAGCTCCAGCATCCACGACTGAGGATGCTAATGGGCTTCCTGAGGCTCTCCCCTTGGCCTGGGGTGAAGATGAGCCCTCATCTCCATCCTTATCTGTGCCTTCTGACACTCAACCTGGAAGTCAGATTGAGCCAGAACATGCTGAGCCCTCCAGCTCCACCTTCTGGATCCCTGTGGGCCCTAACAGCACGTGGCAGCAGCTTGAGATCGAAGGCCGCAACTACCTGCGGAAGCTGGATGAGCTCAGCATCTACGATGGACTCTGGGGCATTACGGACTACGGTGATGACCACACCGTGGTCATGTCCGTGCATGTCTCCGTGCATGTGAGCAGTTCTCTGCGAACATGGGGCGTGAGGCAGGAGGAGAGGCCTCCTCAGAGGCCCGCTGGCACCAGACAGAGGAAGCGCAAGGCCGAGCCCGACGACACCAGCGGCTCAAGTTCTCCTCCACCGCACAAGAGGCCCATGCGCTTCTGACTTGAATCCATGTTTTTACGCTGTAAGTTACATTTTTATTTCAACATAATTAGAAGATCCCGCAGGAAAATATTAGTCAGTTACTTAATAAATGACCAAAAAGTAGTTGAATAGGACAGCTGGCCAACGTGTCTGTGTGCTTCCACTGACTGGCACCCTGACATATAATGATTTTTAACAACGAGGGGGAAAAATTCATACAGTAAATTAGTTAACAATAATTAGTAATCACCTATAGTTCTCATTTATCATAATGTAAAATTGAAAAACCTTTTCTGACTATTAATCTGCACAATTTAATAATTTAATTAATAGTACCTAATTTGTTTATCATTTTCTGCAATCACTGTGCGTTTAAGCAAGTTTTAAAACTAGCTGTGAAATTGTTGATGCTGTTGTTGATCTGAATGTTGCTGACAGAGCCTTAGGATACGTCTCTATACACATGAGTGAGGGGATGGATGCACTATTATATGGAGGCCTCTGAAGAGAAAAAAATTATCCCAATTTTATATTGAGAGGGATGGTTAATTCCTTTTTAATGCAGACAACGTTAAAAGTCCCTGTTCTGCCGTTGATCTTTTGCATGCATGCTATCATGTATTAGTTTACTCTGTATTTTGATCACATGTCAAACTAAAGAATTTTTGGTCGTATTTTTGTTCCTAATTTTGAAGTAATTGTAAAATAAAAATGTTGTTCTTTTCCGCCGCCATGCTTCGTCTTACTTGTGAAGGTTCTTTGTAGACAGTAAGATCCTGCCGGCATTAATTCTCCACTGTGTGGTAATTTTGAGAAATTGCGCACGTTTCTTATCCCGTCAGAATCGGTAAAACTAACGCCATGCGAATGTGTCTTAGCGCAGAGTTTAAAATATTTACGGTTTCCGGTCAATGAAGGCAGTTTGAAATAAAACAAAAACGGTTAAACTTTCTGGATGCGCAAACTCTCGCTCTTGGCAAAATGGTGCAGATAGTTGAGATAAAGGACTGTTACTCGATGAGATTTCGAATCCATCACTCCTTAAACGTGGAGAACATGGATCCAGAAGGTATTAATGATTATAGTGATTAAATGATAATAAAGTTGTAGCTCCCGGTATGTGACAGACGAAATGAACGGCCAAGTCTGCATTGGCCTAATGCTTGTTAGTCTTGAGGTAAAGCTGATAAGTAACACCTTTGGTTTTCGAGGTAAAATAACCGACCTGTTGAAAAATTCAACTTTTATCTACAGAAACGAATGTATTTTGAACTGCAAACGGATACATTGGAAGCAGAGTTTTAAAATGAGAAAATGTAACGATGTGATAGGAAATGCCATTCGTTATACTCCCCTTCTGTCTCCCATTCTTGCTCATCTTGTTTAAATAATAAGAAAATGAAAAGCAAGATCACTGTTAGTGACAAAAGTGCAGGACTAAATGTGTTTCATTTAATATTTATTCATTTGGATATGTGTGAGAGTAAGCGTATGCATGGATGTTGTCTTCTGGTTTAGCTTTCTTAGCTTTATCGGTAATTCACATTATTTCATTTATCTGACAATCTGAAGCCCATGGACTCATTTTAAACTGATTTTGTAGTAGAGTATTTATCCAGTTATTGTCATGTTCTTATATATCTCTCTGTGTTCCATTTTGTCCCAGTTCATGAGTTTGTGGAGGACAAGTTCATCTCCATTCTGGTCGTGAACTTCGAGAGGAGCCCACTGACCATGGAGAACTTGCTGTCTCTGGCCCTCAGTGTCCCTTCATTTTATTGGCGGCTCACTGGGGAGGAGTTGGATCCCAGCCTATTGCACGTAGCAACTGCACGGCTGCAAGTGGTACATCATGGTACAGAGACTGGTGTCCAGCATGGGGATGGAGAATCACCAGCTGAGGAGGATGACCATTACGGACAGGAGCTGCCATCACCCAGCTCTAGAAGGGAGGCTTCCCCTGCAGCTCCAGCATCCACGACTGAGGATGCTAATGGGCTTCCTGAGGCTCTCCCCTTGGCCTGGGGTGAAGATGAGCCCTCATCTCCATCCTTATCTGTGGCTTCTGACACTCAACCTGGAAGTCAGATTGAGCCAGAACATGCTGAGCCCTCCAGCTCCACCTTCTGGATCCCTGTGGGCCCTAACAGCACATGGCAGCAGCTTGAGATCGAAGGCCGCAACTACCTGCGGAAGCTGGATGAGCTCAGCATCCCCGAGGGACTCTGGGGCATTACGGACTACGGTGATGACCACACTGTGGTCATGTCCGTGCATGTCTCCGTGCATGTGAGCAGTTCTCTGCGAACATGGGGCGTGAGGCAGGAGCAGAGGCCTCCTCAGAGGCCCGCTGGCACCAGTCAGAGGAAGCGCAAGGCCGAGCCCGACGACACCAGCGGCTCAAGTTCTCCTCCACCGCACAAGAGGCCCATGCGCTTCTGACTGGATTCCATGTTTTTACGCTGTAAGTTACATTTTTATTTCAACATTATTAGAAGATCCCGCAGGAAAATATTAGTCAGTTACTTAATAAATGACCAAAAAGTAGTTGAATAGGACAGCTGGCCAACGTGTCTGTGTGCTTCCACTGACTGGCACCCTGACATATAATGATTTTTAACAACGAGGGGGAAAAATTCATACAGTAAATTAGTTAACAATAATTAGTAATCAAGTATAGTTCTCATTTATCATAATGTAAAATTCAATAACCTTTTCTGACTATTAATCTGCACAATTTAATAATTTAATTAATATTACCTAATTTGTTTATCATTTTCTGCAATCACTGTGCGTTTAAGCAAGTTTTAAAACTAGCTGTGAAATTGTTGATGCTGTTGTTGATCTGAATGTTGCTGACAGAGCCTTAGGATACGTCTCTATACACATGAGTGAGGGGATGGATGCACTATTCTATGGAGGCCTCTGAAGAGAAAAAAATTATCCCAATTTTATATTGTGAGGGATGGTTAATTCCTTTTTAATGCAGACAACGTTAAAAGTCCCTGTTCTGCCGTTGATCTTTTGCATGCATGCTATCATGTATTAGTTTACTCTGTATTTTGATCACATGTCAAACTAAAGAATTTTTGGTCGTATTTTTGTTCCTAATTTTGAAGTAATTGTAAAATAAAAATGTTGTTCTTTTCCGCCGCCATGCTTCGTCTTACTTGTGAAGGTTATACTTGCATTGAACTTGCTTTGTAGACAGTAAGATCCTGCCGGCATTAATTCTCCACTGTGTGGTAATTTTGAGAAATTGCGCACGTTTCTTATCCCGTCAGAATCGGTAAAACTAACGCCATGCGAATGTGTCTTAGCGCAGAGTTTAAAATATTTACGGTTTCCGGTCAATGAAGGCAGTTTGAAATAAAACAAAAACGGTTAAACTTTCTGGATGCGCAAACTCTCGCTCTTGGCAAAATGGTGCAGATAGTTGAGATAAAGGACTGTTACTCGATGAGATTTCGAATCCATCACTCCTTAAACGTGGAGAACATGGATCCAGAAGGTATTAATGATTATAGTGATTAAATGATAATAAAGTTGTAGCTCCCGGTATGTGACAGACGAAATGAACGGCCAAGTCTGCATTGGCCTAATGCTTGTTAGTCTTGAGGTAAAGCTGATAAGTAACACCTTTGGTTTTCGAGGTAAAATAACCGACCTGTTGAAAAATTCAACTTTTATCTACAGAAACGAATGTATTTTGAACTGCAAACGGATACATTGGAAGCAGAGTTTTAAAATGAGAAAATGTAACGATGTGATAGGAAATGCCGTTCGTTATACTCCCCTTCTGTCTCCCATTCTTGCTCATCTTGTTTAAATAATAAGAAAATGAAAAGCAAGATCACTGTTAGTGACAAAAGTGCAGGACTAAATGTGTTTCATTTAATATTTATTCATTTGGATATGTGTGAGAGTAAGCGTATGCATGGATGTTGTCTTCTGGTTTAGCTTTCTTAGCTTTATCGGTAATTCACATTATTTCATTTATCTGACAATCTGAAGCCCATGGACTCATTTTAAACTGATTTTGTAGTAGAGTATTTATCCAGTTATTGTCATGTTCTTATATATCTCTCTGTGTTCCATTTTGTCCCAGTTCATGAGTTTGTGGAGGACAAGTTCATCTCCATTCTGGTCGTGAACTTCGAGAGGAGCCCACTGACCATGGAGAACTTGCTGTCTCTGGCCCTCAGTGTCCCTTCATTTTATTGGCGGCTCACTGGGGAGGAGTTGGATCCCAGCCTATTGCACGTAGCAACTGCACGGCTGCAAGTGGTACATCATGGTACAGAGACTGGTGTCCAGCATGGGGATGGAGAATCACCAGCTGAGGAGGATGACCATTACGGACAGGAGCTGCCATCACCCAGCTCTAGAAGGGAGGCTTCCCCTGCAGCTCCAGCATCCACGACTGAGGATGCTAATGGGCTTCCTGAGGCTCTCCCCTTGGCCTGGGGTGAAGATGAGCCCTCATCTCCATCCTTATCTGTGGCTTCTGACACTCAACCTGGAAGTCAGATTGAGCCAGAACATGCTGAGCCCTCCAGCTCCACCTTCTGGATCCCTGTGGGCCCTAACAGCACATGGCAGCAGCTTGAGATCGAAGGCCGCAACTACCTGCGGAAGCTGGATGAGCTCAGCATCCCCGAGGGACTCTGGGGCATTACGGACTACGGTGATGACCACACTGTGGTCATGTCCGTGCATGTCTCCGTGCATGTGAGCAGTTCTCTGCGAACATGGGGCGTGAGGCAGGAGCAGAGGCCTCCTCAGAGGCCCGCTGGCACCAGTCAGAGGAAGCGCAAGGCCGAGCCCGACGACACCAGCGGCTCAAGTTCTCCTCCACCGCACAAGAGGCCCATGCGCTTCTGACTGGATTCCATGTTTTTACGCTGTAAGTTACATTTTTATTTCAACATAATTAGAAGATCCCGCAGGAAAATATTAGTCAGTTACTTAATAAATGACCAAAAAGTAGTTGAATAGGACAGCTGGCCAACGTGTCTGTGTGCTTCCACTGACTGGCACCCTGACATATAATGATTTTTAACAACGAGGGGGAAAAATTCATACAGTAAATTAGTTAACAATAATTAGTAATCAAGTATAGTTCTCATTTATCATAATGTAAAATTCAATAACCTTTTCTGACTATTAATCTGCACAATTTAATAATTTAATTAATATTACCTAATTTGTTTATCATTTTCTGCAATCACTGTGCGTTTAAGCAAGTTTTAAAACTAGCTGTGAAATTGTTGATGCTGTTGTTGATCTGAATGTTGCTGACAGAGCCTTAGGATACGTCTCTATACACATGAGTGAGGGGATGGATGCACTATTCTATGGAGGCCTCTGAAGAGAAAAAAATTATCCCAATTTTATATTGTGAGGGATGGTTAATTCCTTTTTAATGCAGACAACGTTAAAAGTCCCTGTTCTGCCGTTGATCTTTTGCATGCATGCTATCATGTATTAGTTTACTCTGTATTTTGATCACATGTCAAACTAAAGAATTTTTGGTCGTATTTTTGTTCCTAATTTTGAAGTAATTGTAAAATAAAAATGTTGTTCTTTTCCGCCGCCATGCTTCGTCTTACTTGTGAAGGTTATGCTTGCATTGAACTTGCTTTGTAGACAGTAAGATCCTGCCGGCATTAATTCTCCACTGTGTGGTAATTTTGAGAAATTGCGCACGTTTCTTATCCCGTCAGAATCTGTAAAACTAACGCCATGCGAATGTGTCTTAGCGCAGAGTTTAAAATATTTACGGTTTCCGGTCAATGAAGGCAGTTTGAAATAAAACAAAAACGGTTAAACTTTCTGGATGCGCAAACTCTCGCTCTTGGCAAAATGGTGCAGATAGTTGAGATAAAGGACTGTTACTCGATGAGATTTCGAATCCATCACTCCTTAAACGTGGAGAACATGGATCCAGAAGGTATTAATGATTATAGTGATTAAATGATAATAAAGTTGTAGCTCCCGGTATGTGACAGACGAAATGAACGGCCAAGTCTGCATTGGCCTAATGCTTGTTAGTCTTGAGGTAAAGCTGATAAGTAACACCTTTGGTTTTCGAGGTAAAATAACCGACCTGTTGAAAAATTCAACTTTTATCTACAGAAACGAATGTATTTTGAACTGCAAACGGATACATTGGAAGCAGAGTTTTAAAATGAGAAAATGTAACGATGTGATAGGAAATGCCATTCGTTATACTCCCCTTCTGTCTCCCATTCTTGCTCATCTTGTTTAAATAATAAGAAAATGAAAAGCAAGATCACTGTTAGTGACAAAAGTGCAGGACTAAATGTGTTTAATTTAATATTTATTCATTTGGATATGTGTGAGAGTAAGCGTATGCATGGATGTTGTCTTCTGGTTTAGCTTTCTTAGCTTTATCGGTAATTCACATTATTTCATTTATCTGACAATCTGAAGCCCATGGACTCATTTTAAACTGATTTTGTAGTAGAGTATTTATCCAGTTATTGTCATGTTCTTATATATCTCTCTGTGTTCCATTTTGTCCCAGTTCATGAGTTTGTGGAGGACAAGTTCATCTCCATTCTGGTCGTGAACTTCGAGAGGAGCCCACTGACCATGGAGAACTTGCTGTCTCTGGCCCTCAGTGTCCCTTCATTTTATTGGCGGCTCACTGGGGAGGAGTTGGATCCCAGCCTATTGCACGTAGCAACTGCACGGCTGCAAGTGGTACATCATGGTACAGAGACTGGTGTCCAGCATGGGGATGGAGAATCACCAGCTGAGGAGGATGACCATTACGGACAGGAGCTGCCATCACCCAGCTCTAGAAGGGAGGCTTCCCCTGCAGCTCCAGCATCCACGACTGAGGATGCTAATGGGCTTCCTGAGGCTCTCCCCTTGGCCTGGGGTGAAGATGAGCCCTCATCTCCATCCTTATCTGTGGCTTCTGACACTCAACCTGGAAGTCAGATTGAGCCAGAACATGCTGAGCCCTCCAGCTCCACCTTCTGGATCCCTGTGGGCCCTAACAGCACGTGGCAGCAGCTTGAGATCGAAGGCCGCAACTACCTGCGGATGCTGGATGAGCTCAGCATCCCCGAGGGACTCTGGGGCATTACGGACTACGGTGATGATCACACCGTGCTCATGTCCGTGCATGTCTCCGTGCATGTGAGCAGTTCTCTGCGAACATGGGGCGTGAGGCAGGAGCAGAGGCCTCCTCAGAGGCCCGCTGGCACCAGTCAGAGGAAGCGCAAGGCCGAGCCTGACGACACCAGCGGCTCAAGTTCTCCTCCACCGCACAAGAGGCCCATGCGCTTCTGACTGGATTCCATGTTTTTACGCTGTAAGTTACATTTTTATTTCAACATAATTAGAAGATCCCGCAGGAAAATATTAGTCAGTTTAGGGCTGGACAATAATTCGATATCAATATATATCGCCATAGAATTTTTTTCAATAACGGTGATACGATTTTTAAACACATTTCCTATATTTCGATATACATTTGAATATATATATATTCATATATATTCGTGTATATATATATTCATATATATTCGTATATATATATATATATATACACACACACACAGTCGAACCTACTTATCTCGTCCTCGGTTAACTCGCCAACCCTATTAAGTTGACGTTTTTGAAGTGGAACCGCCAAATTCGGCACTTAACATTGGTTATCTCGATCCCCGTGACGATTCGCCGGCTTTTAAAAATGTATCACAAGTGCTAAACAGCGCGTATTCAAGTCGCATTCGCAGTGTAATTTGCTAAACAACGCAGCTGTGAAACGCGATCCAGGTAAAACTTTTTTAGACAGCATAAATAATATTGAAGCATTTGTTTTCAAGCAGACTGTTAAAGGCAAAAGCAACAAAGCATTTTAGAAACCATAGTAACCGCGTGTATGATACTTATCAGAGCTGTGTCAGAGCGAAATGACTCGTGAATTTAATTTTGACACTGGTTAGCTTTTTGTAAAAACGAACTACAGTACACCCCGCAGGTTTTTTGTGAGCGATCTTTGTGTTTTCAATTTTGGAGAATATAATTAAAGGTTTGTATCGAGAAACGACGGTGGTTTTTATTGTATACTAGTAAATTTCTGCTGTTAGTTGGTGCAGATGCCTTTTGTTAGCCAATATGTATGTCGGGGCCGGCTCTACGCTGGGGCAACGCCCCCTTAAGCAAACGTCCTGCCCCCTTAAATCAAACTTTTAGAAGTTGAGGAAGAAAATAATAATTACCCACAAACTGAATATGGACAAGATTTACTACAGTAGCTGAAAAATCCACTGAAAAAGGCACAAACGAGATGATAAGTTTCACTTCTTGTTCGCTCTTTCTGTTTGTGCGCGGGCTCACACTGCACTCGGCAGAGATCCCCCACTCACCCTCCCCCCAGCTAAACATCCAATCACTGTTAGTATGCAAATGAGTCCGTTTCTCAGTAGGCAGGGCAGAGCGAAATGAGCTGCGCGATTGCGGGAGGGGAAGCAGCAATCTCTCTCGTCAAAATCATAACGACTCGTGAGATCATGGTTCGAATTATTTTTTTCTATTTGGGGGGATCTTGATCGGGGGGTACTAATTAAGAAATATATCGTGATATAATTTTTTGCCATATCGTCCAGTCCTAAGTCAGTTACTTAATAAATGACCAAAAAGTAGTTGAATAGGACAGCTGGCCAACGTGTCTGTGTGCTTCCACTGACTGGCACCCTGACATATAATGATTTTTAACAACGAGGGGGAGAAATTCATACAGTAAATTAGTTAACAATAATTAGTAATCACGTATAGTTCTCATTTATCTTAATGTAAAATTCAATAACCTTTTCTCACTATTAATCTGCACAATTTAATAATTTAATTAATATTACCTAATTTGTTTATCATTTTCTGCAATCACTGTGTGTTTAAGCAAGTTTTAAAACTGGCTGTGAAATTGTTGATGCTGTTGTTGATCTGAATGTTGCTGACAGAGCCTTAGGATACGTCTCTATACACATGAGTGAGGGGATGGATGCACTATTCTATGGAGGCCTCTGAAGAGAAATAAATTATCCCAATTTTATATTGAGAGGGATGGTTAATTCCTTTTTAATGCAGACAACGTTAAAAGTCCCTGTTCTGCCGTTGATCTTTTGCATGCATGCTATCATGTATTAGTTTACTCTGTATTTTGATCACATGTCAAACTAAAGAATTTTTGGTCGTATTTTTGTTCCTAATTTTGAAGTAATTGTAAAATAAAAATGTTGTTCTTTTCCGCCGCCATGCTTCGTCTTACTTGTGAAGGTTATACTTGCATTGAACTTGCTTTGTAGACAGTAAGATCCTGCCGGCATTAATTCTCCACTGTGTGGTAATTTTGAGAAATTGCGCACGTTTCTTATCCCGTCAGAATCGGTAAAACTAACGCCATGCGAATGTGTCTTAGCGCAGAGTTTAAAATATTTACGGTTTCCGGTCAATGAAGGCAGTTTGAAATAAAACAAAAACGGTTAAACTTTCTGGATGCGCAAACTCTCGCTCTTGGCAAAATGGTGCAGATAGTTGAGATAAAGGACTGTTACTCGATGAGATTTCGAATCCATCACTATATATGTCAGGGTGCCAGTCAGTGGAAGCACACAGATACGTTGGCCAGCTGTCCTATTCAACTACTTTTTGGTCATTTATTAAGTAACTGACTAATATTTTCCTGCGGGATCTTCTAATTATGTTGAAATAAAAATGTAACTTACAGCGTAAAAACATGGAATCCAGTCAGAAGCGCATGGGCCTCTTGTGCGGTGGAGGAGAACTTGAGCCGCTGGTGTCGTCGGGCTCGGCCTTGCGCTTCCTCTGACTGGTGCCAGCGGGCTTCTGAGGAGGCCTCTCCTCCTGCCTCATGCCCCATGTTCGCAGAGAACTGCTCACATGCACGGGGACATGCACGGACATGACCACGGTGTGGTCATCGCCGTAGTCCGTAATGCTCCAGAGTCCCTCGGGGATGCTGAGCTCATCCAGCTTCCGCAGGTAATTGCGGCCTTCGATCTCAAGCTGCTGCCACGTGCTGTTAGGGCCCACAGGGATCCAGGAGGTGGAGCTGGAGGGCTCAGCATGTTCTGGGTTCACTGGGTTCGTTTCGAGGGACGAAAAATCCTTTTTTTCGCCGATTACAGCGCCCAGACGGCTCGAGCTCGCAAGGCTATGTCCCCCGTTCTGAAGAAGGCTCGGGAAGCTGGTGTTCCTGCTTTTCTGTTGTACCCGACTAAAGTTCGCCTTTCTTTTGCGGGTAACCAGTGGTTTTTTACCGACCCAGAAGAAGCTCTTCAGGCAATCGGCGCTTTCACCTCCACCGGGTCCTGGCCAATTTAATATGCTTATTCGGTTTGCTTTGTTGTTTGCCTGTTATTATATTGCGGTCACACTGTGCGTGTGGAGTATATAAATCGGGTGCTTTTCTGTTAACGATTTTGTGTCTGTTCTATAGTTGATTTTGCTTTGTAGTTTACGCCGGGGGTGGCCGGCGGGCTTGAGTATTCACGCATGCCTTATCCCCTGCGTGTCACGCGCTGGCTTTTGGCCCCGCGCTGTTCTGGGGGGATGGGGGGGAGGGGGGTGTTTTGTGGTTGTTTTGCCTTGGGGTTCGCGCCCTTCGGCTCATTGGATGATGGTGTTCTGTCTTATGGGGTGTTAGGGGTTTGTATTACTGGAGCTTATTTGTTTATGGGTTGTCTGTTTTCACTAATTCCTTCTCTAACGATGTGCTACTCTATTGACGTCTCCCTCTTTGTCTCTCTCTCTCCAGTATTGTGCTGTGGATCTATGTCTTTTATAGCTGCTGATGGCTAACTTAGTTATGGCTACCTGGAACGTGAGGACGCTTTCGACCCCTCAGAAGCGCTCTAGTGTCACAGACATTTTGTTTAGAAATAGGGTGGACATTGCTTTTTTGCAGGAGACACATTTGGAGTGCATTGGTGCATTTGGACCAAGCGCATGAGGCTCGTATCGCCAGGGTGCGGGCCGAACGCAATGGTTTACTTTTGCGTAAGGCTGAATTTCTTGTACATCGCACTAGGACACGGTATTACGCTAGTGGCCTGGTAAGTTGTTGGCGCTTAGGCTCCGCCAGTGTGACACTTTTCAAGTGTAAAATTCAAGGATGGAGCTGTAACCACCAACCCTTCTGAAATTAATGACCGTTTTCTTGATTTCTATAAGGATCTCTACTTATCCGACAGCCCTCCATCTCAGACAGCCCTGGACTCGCCTTTTTCCCTGGCTTCTCTCCCTATACTTGCTCAGCAGGATGCCTTACTACTGGAAGCCCCCATTGCATTTTGTGAGCTCACTGAGGCCCTTAAGTCATTTTCTAAGAATAAAGCTCCTGGGATGGATGGTATTCAAGCTGAGGTGCTGCTCACCTTCTGGGCACAGTTAGCCTCCCCTCTGTTTCGTATGCTGTCCTCCGCCATACGCTCCTCTCAGCTCCACCCCGCTTTAAAATCTGTGATAATCTCTTTGCTTTTAAAACAGGGCAAAGACTCTGCTGATTGTTCCAGCTACCGTCCCCTATCTTTAATGAACTCTGATGTTAAGCTATTGGCTAAGGTGTTGGCTCGCCACCTTCAGTTAATGATAGCTAAGATTGTACATCCCGATCAGACTGGTTTTATTTCAGCTCGCTACGCAGCCGACAATATGCGTCGTCTTCTGCATATTGTTAAAAATGATTATTCTTCCTCTCCTCCCACTGCTCTTTTCTCATTGGATGCCGAGAAGGCCTTTGACAGGCTTAATTGGAGTTTCCTCTGGGAAATTTTTTTTTTGCCCCGCTTAAATTTCTTAAGTGCTATGCTTCCTTTGCCGCCCCCTTCCCACTTTTTGAAAGATGTCCGGTCGACAGTAACGTCCTTTCTCTGGAATGCCCGCAAGCCTCGCATAAGGTACTCCTTTCTTACTCTTTCTAGAGATGATGGGGGTCTCGCTCTACCGGAATATGAATGGTACCACTGGTCCTTTGTTCTCCGTTCGGTCTGGCACTGGCTTCAGCCTCCCCCATCACCGCCTTCCTGGTTTCCAATAGAGGAGAATCTGGCGCGTCCGCATCAGCTGCAACATCTCCCTTTTCTCTCCCTGAAAGCTAAGGCAGCTAAACCTGTGCTAGGCTCATTTGTGTCTTATGCTGTGCAGATTTTCCATCGGGTCGAGAAGCGCACTGGCTCTGTCCCTGTCTGGCACTCAAATACACCAGTATTTCTTAATAGAGCGCTTAACATTGGTGGTCAGCCCATCACAAACTCCCGGTGGATCTCGTCCGGAATCCGTGTTTTGGGTGATCTATTTGATGACTCTGGCCTCCTCACGTTCCAGGCTCTCAGCTCTAAATTTCCTATCCCTTCTTCTTCCTTCTTTTTCTTTCTACAACTGCGATCTGTCTTCAGAACATGTGGGATTTCCTTCTCTGCTCCTTTGCCTATTCACCCCCTTTGCAAATTTGTGGCTTCCCTGTCCAAATCTAATAGACCAGTCTCCACGCTGTACATGTTTTTGCGTAATGCTGGTCAGGTTATTCCACCTGTTGCCCGTAAATGGGGTGATATCTCTTCTCCTTCTCCATTGTGCTGGCGCACCATTTTTAAAAATATTAAGCGGGCTTCTAGAAATCCCAATCACCAGCACGTTCAGTTTAGTTTTGTGCACAGGATGTACTGTACTCCACGATTGCGCTTCGCTATGGCTCTCGATCCTGATACCCTTTGTAAATTGTGCCCACTTAGAGCCCTTGGTATGTTCTGGGAATGTCCACCTGTGGCCGCTCTTTGGTATGCGGTCTCCTCCTTTCTTTCTGATCTGCTGGATGTGACTGTCCCTTGTTCTCCTCAATCTCTGTTACTCTTAGATTTCTCTCTCCTTTCTTTTTCCCCTTCTCAGCAACAGACGATTTCTTTATCCTCTGTCAAAGCTTCTGTTGGTCTCAAGGTGGAAAGACCCGAGTCGTTGCACTTTCATAGTCTGGAGGGCTTCCCTTTACAATCTGATCATGTTGGAGCTGTCTGCTGCTTGAATAAATGGTGCCTCAGACGTTACTATCAAAAATTGGGAGCATAATGCTTCACTTGTACTACAGTACATTGAGGAGAGCACATCACCTATTGTGTCTGGTTAATTTCTTATGTTCTGGTACGGTTATGTAGATATGCTATATGGCAATATATTTGGTGTGTGTGTTGTGTATCTATGTGGATGTCTGGGGGTGTGCATGCATTTGCATTTATAGGTGTATGTGTTTTATTTATTATTGCTGTATGTATATTACTGTATATGTATATAGATGTATATTCTTTTGTTTCCTTTAATGTCTTGCTCTTGGTTCTGGTGTTTTTTTTGTTTTGTATGTTGAACAGTTTTTGATGTGTCACTTTTTTGTGCATTGTAGTAAAACCCAATAAAAAATTGGTTGCAAAAAAAAAAAAACCAGAATGATCATTTAAAAAAAACAAAACCTTTATGAGGTTGTGCAACGAGGGGTACGACTTTCATCACGTTTGCACTTCTCTACATCATTTTTGGCCAATTTTTTGAGTCTTAATGGCGGTGTCATCTGAGAACTTCTTTTTATAAAATGCATATTATGTTTAAAAAAATTCCAGCTTTACGGTTTCAGGACAGAACAGCCACTCTGTTATGATGAACATTACGGTATTTTGAGTGTTATTAGTTGTGGCGCCCCTTACTGTACACTGACTACGCCACCCCTTGCGATTCACTACCTACTGAGTGTGCCAGAGCAAGGGAACAATGCTCTAATAAGAAGTACAGATGCAGGTTTTACAGAAATATAAAAGTACAACCTTTAACAACAAATATTCTTGATTGGTCACCAATTAAATAGGTCACTACCTTGATGTTGGGGAAGGGACAGTAAACAGACAAAAAGGGGAAGATGAAAAAAGAAAACAAATCACCAAGACATTGGGACAGAGGCCTATTGAACCAAGGGCGGGTAGACACACTGGTGGGAAGCTAGGGTTTCTATACTACACGTGACTGTGCAAACCCACTTATCCTAATATACACTTCAATCCAATACCCTGCAACCCTCACAGTACTCAGGTACCTTAAGTGACCATTGAAAGTCTTGCAGTTCAGGACTCGGTAGGACCACAGCAGGGGCTGACCCTGACACACACTGAATAAAGCAACACTTAACTCCCAATTGGGTAGTATACAAAACAGTTTAAAACAGCCGGGGCAAACAAAAGAGCTTCACACTATGTGGAACTGCAAGACTTTCAATGGTTAACACAAAAAAAGGCTAGGGAACCCAGCTTTCCAGTGTAATCTCCCTCAAACACATTAGGCAACCCTGTGCAAGCAGCACCCAGGTTGATTAAGGATAAAGGAGGGGGCCAAGGGACTAGACAATAAGAATGATAAAAAGAAAAAAATACAAATAAAAAAATAAACCCACTCTAGCCTGTGGCGTACAGAGCAATTACACTTAAGCTACAGCGCACAGGCTAGAGGAAAACAAAATGCACAACAAAGAAACAGAAGAAAAAAAATAAATACATAAAGCTATGAGCAGCACCACATTCACACAGTACAGAGAACAGCAGCTAGCCATGCAACATAGCCATATGGACCTATAAATCAGACACACAATTAAGTGCTTGTGTTCAGTTAAATGATGACTCATCCATTAAGAACCACTAGCTAAATGGCTAGGGAACAGCTAGCGAATGCTAATGTTTTAAAATACTAGAGTTTGACAGAAACTTACCAGCAACAACAAACATGTATACATTAGCTAAGTGAATGCTAATTATCAGAGAGCATATACTGTAAACTAGCACACTGTCATGGATCTGGGCGGCTCAGGCACGGGAGCGAGGCATAGTGCAGGCACAGAAAAAGGGTGGACGACCCACTTGCGGCTCAAGGAACAGAAAAGGGGTTTATTAAATAAAACAGAAAACACAACAAAACCAAAAGGACCACGAGGGATCAAAACTAAAAAGGGATTAACAAAAACTAAATAACAAAACCAAAACACACGTTGAACACTGAAAATATCTAAACCATCTAACATCCATGAAACAGAACACAATGAACCACTAGGGAACTGAACAGAAGCAGGAACTAAAATACTAAGGGTTAACGAGACTAACACAGGACAGGTGAGGCTAATTAAGAAAGACCAGGGAAACGGGGTACAGGTGAAACTAATACTCAAAAGGAACTAAACAGGGAAACTAAGAACTAACCAAGTAATCAGAACACTGGGGAATTACAGACAGGTAATTAAGACAAGCAGGGGCACAAGGAACAAAACCAAAAACCAAAAATCACCAAATACAATAACTAGACAAACTAGGGAGCAAAATACAAAAACAGGAGGTGGGATTCAAACACAGGACAGAAGGTACAAAGACAACCAGACGCTCAAGGTGTTGAACCATGAGGCCAACAGAACAGGGGAAACTCCAAGACAAACATGAAGGACGGGATGACCAGCAATGCCTGCTGGTCAAACGGGGAAGGGACTCGGTAGGACCACAGCAGGGGCTGACCCTGACACACACTGAATAAAGCAACACTTAACTCCCAATTGGGTAGTATACAAAACAGTTTAAAACAGCCGGGGCAAACAATACATGCAACAGGTTACCCCAGACTGCAGTGTAATGTTCTGAAACAAACAATACAACATGGACACGGTAAAAATGCAAACAGGCCAATCATAATATCCTGACATGACAAAGACATGTACAGGATTAACAACACATACCTGTCCCAGTATTAGCAGGATACGCCAGAAGTTAAGCTTGGAGATACATCAGTCCCAGCATGGTCATAGCTACCAGCGTCCACGCTGATTACACGCCAACTCGGAAGTCTTAAGTAGTTCTAACAGCGCCTGCTGTTAAAACCGGAAACGGGTGGAGTCATATTTTCACCTTCATGACTCCCGCCGACTGTGGCAAGGAATATATACAATCACGGACTATAAGAATAAACACGCCGTTGCGTTGAGCACTGACGCTGTGTTCGCCGACGAGCTGAACGCTTTCTTCGCACGGTTTGAGATAAACAGCTCTCACCACGGAGACAACAACAGTCTGATCTCGGTGAGCGAGGACAGCAGCGCGGCTCTGGTTAGCCTGGCAGAGCGCGACGTGCGCCGGGCTCTGAAGCAGGTGAGCATCAGAAAAGCAGCGGGACCAGACGGGATTTCAGGACGAGTCCTGCGATGCTGCGCTGATCAGCTGACTGGTGTTTTCACTAAGATCTTCAATGAGTCCCTAGCTCTGTCTATTGTGCCAACGTGTTTTAAACGGTCCACCACAGTTCCCGTCCCGAAGCACAACAAGCCCTCCAGCCTGAATGACTACCGCCCGGTAGCCCTAACATCTCTGGCCATGAAGGTGTTTGAAAGGCTGGTAAAGAACTTAATCTGTTCATCCATCCCAAATTCCATAGACCCATTACAGTTCGCCTACCGCCCAAACAGATCCACTGAGGCGTTACCTGCAAGATCGCTATTTTTCTTTATGCTGCAATTGTTTTCATTATTACTTTGTTTAACTTGACACATCACATCTTTAAATTCTCATCCTTGCATTAGAATATAGACCAGTTAATACTGATGGTATCTCATCCCATGTTTTAAAATGACTACACACTGAATATTGAACTGAAGCTTGACATAAAAAAATTAAATCGCAAATCAAATCGTAATCGCAATTTCTGTCAGAAAAATGGCGATTCGATATTTTCCCCAAATCGTGCAGCCCTAGTTGGCACCACGTCCTGGGTTATTCCCTGCTTTGTGCCCATAGCTTTCAGGATAGTCTCCAGACCCCCTGTGACCCTGCACAGGAAGTTGACCATCCCCGGCCAGCCCCCAGAGTTCTGTGGAAGTTAAAAACACTTTAGTCAAACAACAGACTAACCAAATCTCAGGCTGGAGTAAGCTTCAAAAAAGGAGCTGGTCATTACCTGAACAGAAGGGGAACATAAGAAGGAGACTAGAGCTCAGCTGACAACATATATCTCTCCCGTTCCTTGCTGATGATGGGAGGTCACTGAGACGAGGTGAGACAAGTAAATAGAAAGTCAGCTGGCTCCTGCTGACACCCAACAGTGTGACACAAAACGGGTGGCATTGCCGAAGACCTCATAGCTAAATATGGAAAGAGGAGAAATATTTTTAAAATGTAAATAAAATGTGGAGCACCTATAATAAAAGCACAGCTATTAGGTGCTAATGATCCAGTTCACACTCAAGATGCCTAAGTTTGATCAGGTCAATCCTGCTACAATGATGTAACATGGACAGGCAGGCGTAATGTACTCACTGTCTGCAGTATGAACAACATGGTCCCACACAGACAGGTGACCCCATAGAAGCGCCTCTCCAGGTTAACAAATACCTTCACTCAGATACTTATGCTCAAATGCTGTTCGCTGTCAGACTCTGCAACAAAGTCCTTGCAGCTGACCCCACACACATAGACTAACAAACACACACATCCAATACACCATGGTAGTTTCTATGTGCAATATTAGTTCTTGTCAATCCCTGTCACTCCATTGCGTGCCTGTCCATATAGATATATCCAGTGTTGTACATATATTTATATATCCACTCTGTACATAATATACATACACTCTATTTATACATACATATATTTATCTGTTTACATATACACACATATATATATAAATATTTTTCAATATACTCATCCAAATTTATGTTTCCAGATTGTTTGTATAGTGCACTTTTTATACTGTACTGTTGGTACAGTTTTTATTCTATTATTTTTAATTTTGCTACTCTTGTCTTGCACTGTCCACTTTTCTGCCGTGACGATGCAATTTTCCACTTGTGGGACTAATAAAGACAAATTTGCTGCGATCTCTGACATTTGGACATGCTTCACTAAGAACTGTGCTGAGAGTTTCACTCCAGGAGAACACATGACCATAGATGAACGGCTGTTCCCTACCAAGGTTCCTTGTCCATTCAAGCAGTATATCGTATCCAAGCCGGACAAATTTGGGATCAAGTTCTGGATGGGCGCAGATTTGGAGACCGAATATGTCTGCAATGCATCCCCTTACTTCGGAAAGGACCCCAGTCGTCAGAAGTGGGAGAGGCTGGCAGAGAACGTGGTCATGAATCTGATGGAGCCATTTTTGGATGATGAGAGAAATGTCACAACGGACAATTTCTTCACCTCACTGGCACTGTCACACAGACTGCTTCAGCGCAAAACAACGCTACTGGGCACGGTGAATAAAGTTCGGCATGAACTTCCTCCACTTGCAAAGGACATTGCACAGCGGGAGGAATTCTCCACGTCAGTGCTTTGCAAAGCCTAGCTAAGCTCAAAATAAATAAATCACAGGGCCCTGATGGCATCTTACCTATAGTGTTAAAAGAGATGAGGGATATTATTTGCCGACCCTTAACATTACTGTTTCAAAAATCCTTATCTGAAGGTGTGGTACCTTCTGATTGGAAGCATGCCAACATAACGCCCATTTTCAAAAAAGGGGATAGAAGTAATTTGTCAAACTATAGGCCAATCAGTCTAACTTGTATAACTGGTAAAGTTATGGAGGCTATAATCAAAGAGAAAATGGTAGATTACCTGGACTCAAATAACATTTTGAGGGATAGCCAGCATGGATTTAGGAGAGGTAGATCCTGTTTAACAAATCTGTTGGAGTTTTTTGAGGAAGCTACTCAGGAAGTTGATCATAAGAAGGCCTATGATGTCATCTACTTAGATTTCCAAAAGGCTTTTGATGTTGTCCCCCACAAGAGGCTCTTATTTAAACTCAAAGCAACAGGTATTTTAGGAACTGTAGCGACCTGGATTGATAACTGGTTAACGGATAAGAACATAAGAACATAAGAAATTTACAAACGAGAGGAGGCCATTCGGCCCATCAAGCTCGTTTGGGGAGAACTTAACTAATAACTCAGAGTTGTTAAAATCTTATCTAGCTCTGATTTAAAGGAACCCAGGGTTTTAGCTTCCACTACACTAGCAGGAAGACTATTCCATACTCTAACTACATGCTGTGTAAAGAAGTGCTTCCTCAAATTTGTTTTAAAATGTTCTCCCGCTAATTTCCATTTATGGCCACGAGTTCTAGTATTTAGACTAATATTGAAATAGTCATTTGGCTGAACAGCATCCAGACCCGTTAGAATCTATAGAAGTATAGAAGTAATCCAGCAAACTATAGGCCAATCAGTTTAACTAGCATTACTGGAAAAATAATGGAAGCTATAATTCAAGTGAAAATGGTAGATTACCTAGATGCAAATAACATTATAAAGGATAGCCAACATGGATTTAGGAGAGGTAGATCCTGCTTAACGAATCTACTTGAGTTCTTTGAGGAAGCTACAAGTGAAATTGATCACAAAAAGGCCTATGATGTGATTTACTTAGATTTCCAGAAGGCCTTTGATGTTGTCCCCCACAAACGGCTCTTGCTAAAACTTAAAGCTGCAGGGATTTTAGGAACTGTGGCAGTTTGGATCAAAAACTGGCTAACTGACAGGAAGCAGCGAGTAGTTATTAGAGGCACAATGTCACAGTGGGCCTCCGTTCATAGTGGGGTACCGCAGGGTTCAATTTTAGGACCACTATTGTTCCTAATTTACATTAATGATATTGACACAAATACATACAGTAAATTGGTTAAATTTGCAGACGACACCAAGGTGGGCGGTGTAGCAGATACTGATCTAGCAGCAGAGAGGCTTCAAAGGGATCTGGATTTAATTAGCGAATGGGCTGATACTTGGCAGATGAAATTTAACACAGATAAATGTAAGGTAATCCATGCAGGGAGCAGAAATATAAAGTACAGATATTTTATGGGTTCCACTGAAATAAAGGTAGCTGATTACGAGAAAGATCTAGGTATGTATGTTGATGCTTCCATGTCCCACTCTCGCCAGTGTGGGGAAGCAATAAAAAAGGCCAATAGAATGTTGGGTTATATCTCTAGGTGTGTGGAGTATAAGTCAAGGGAGGTGATGTTACACTTATATAATTCCTTGGTAAGACCCCACCTAGAATACTGTGTGCAGGTTTGGTCACCATACCTCAAGAAGGACATTGCTGCTTTAGAAAAGGTGCAACGAAGAGCTACGAGAATGATTCCTGGTCTTAGAGGAATGTCTTATGAGGAGAGGTTAGCGGAACTGAATCTGTTTAGCCTTGAGCAAAGGAGACTAAGGGGGGATATGATTCAGGTCTATAAGATTCTAACGGGTCTGGATGCTGTTCAGCCAAATTACTATTTCAATATTAGTCTAAATACCAGAACTCGTGGCCATAAGTGGAAATTAGCGGGAGAACATTTTAAAACAAATTTGAGGAAGCACTTCTTTACACAGCGTGTAGTTAGAGTATGGAATAGTCTTCCTGCTAGTGTAGTGGAAGCTAAAACCATGGGTTCCTTTAAATCAGAGCTAGATAAGATTTTAACAACTCTGAGCTATTAGTTAAGTTCTCCCCAAATGAGCTTGATGGGCCGAATGGCCTCCTCTCGTTTGTAAATTTCTTATGTTCTTATGTTCATATGTGGGCAGTGTGATGGCACAGCGGTTTCTGCTGCCGCCTCACAGTGAGAAGGTCCTGGGTTTGATCCCCGGGTTGAATGCCCGTTGAGGCTTTCTTTGTGGATCTTGCATGCTCTCCCCGTGTTCGTGTGGGTTAGGGCTAGTTAAGTCTTTGTTCCAAAAGGTCCAGTTGAATTCTGTACATTTTTTGGAAGCTGTGCAGTTGTTACCTAAGGTTATTAAGGTTATTTGTCCCAAGTTGGAGACTAATTTGCTTACTGTATTTTTTCCATTTCAATAGGTAATGTGCTGAAATAATGAAAAAGCAAAATAAACTATCTTGCCACCTGATCTTTTTGTCTTTTTATGTGGTACATATAGATAACTGGTCCTTCCAAAACCAGACAAGGCTTGTTTAGTTATAGCTTAAAAACCTTCAAATTACAGGTTAAATTAAATGTTTTACAGGATATTTAACAACTTATTTTTACAGATAATCATTCAACCTTGAAAAATGTTATTAAACTTACTTAATGTGATAGAAAACTTACAAAACCTGTTGAAGTATGGCATAAATTTGTATTCCTATCAGTTAAAGTTACTGTATTTTAACAGATTTTAACCATCTTAAAATATTTTTCACCGTTAACAGGTTTTGTCTGGCAGACTTTTGACTTATTTTACAGATGTTTTTTACAGTGTGATAACACAGAGAGTTACCTAGAATAAAAGTCTGGACCTCTCAGTTTGGTGAGTAAAGAAAATCTCTTTTATTCCAGCAATTCCAACAAACGCTCCCGTCACACTCTGGCGCTCGGTACCAAGTACCCCGAGCACACAGAGCCACCAGTTGATAAAGCATAACTCCCAATTCCCTATAAGGACTTCTAAGTCCTGATTGGTCACAAAACACCAACAAATGGAGCTCAAACGTAGAGCAGTGTTCAAAACAATCTCTTCTTGCCTAAAGCCTAAGACATAACAGACCCAATATGCCTCCCCTCCCGGGCCTACCAATGTCCAATTTTTCTTCTACACTCCCCCCTTTTGAACACGCGAGATCCGCGCTGTTCACAAATAATCAGAGTCCACGGTGTAGTAGTCCTCTGGACGAAAGCGCAACGGGCAGAAGTGGGCCGGTGGCGGTTGGATGGAACACGAGTCACCAGCGGTGTTGGTGTTGCTGCTGACATTGATGACGACCGGGGGCTGAGGTCCATAGAGCCAGGCAGGAATGGGAGGATCATCCACGTATGGAAAAGAGGGAGCCTGCAGGAACATAAGAGATTTTGCCTGGGAAGACAGAACTAGCAATATGATTAGTAGCAACACTACAAGCAAAAGCAATATACTAAAAACTAATGGTTTAATCACCCCGGATAAACCAGTGAGGAGAACCAATTGTCCCAGCTGTACTCAAACAGGCCATGCTCTTCATGTATCTCAGACAGCTGTTTGTGCACTGCGTCCTCTAGATCCTGCACAGCCTGAGAGGAATCAGGGATGTACGTGCAACATTCTTTCCCCACTATAGCACAAACACCACCTTTCTCAGCTAATAGGAGATCCAATGCCTCACGGTTTTGCAGAGCTACCTGCTTCGCTGTGGATAATTCACCTTTAACGGCCTTCACAGTGTCAAGTGTCTGACTGGTCATTTTTTCAACTGCAGTCTGCAGGGCAGCCACCTCTGTCTGAAGGTCCGCTACACCAAGGGATGGAATAAACCCCAAACCATTGCTCAGTTCGACTAAGAGACCGTCTGCTCCGTGAATAGGCACGCAGTCAGCAGAGCAGCCATGACGGACAAAGAGCCGGAGCATGTTTGATTTAGGACTGCCATATCATGATTGGTGTACGGAATCCCGTAGATTCCACACAATTGTGACCCTCTCGGGGGCCAGTCTTGAAGGAACCACCAGGGTCGGACACGCGTCTGCAGTGGACCCGATGGACCCAGGCGTCGATTCCTTCCACTTTCACTGCGTGAGGGGTCACCATCAGGACCTGGTGTGGTCCCCTCCATCTCGGCGTGGTCCATCTCTTCCCTCTCAAGTCACGAACTAACACCCAGTTCCCTGGTTCGAGCGGTGTCACAGCTTGTAACGGCTTACCGTCCGCATTCCTCCAATTGGCACGAACCTGGTCCCAGGCTGCACCTATCGCTCACCGTAGACCTGTCAGATAAGTCCGAAAATCCCCATCCACGGTCTCCAGTGTAACATATCGTGAGGGAGACAAAACACGCATCGGCCTTCCTGCATCGACCCAGGGCAGGCCTGTCGTCTCTGAAATTTTGGCCAATTTCCGTTTCAGCATTTGATTTGCCCTCTCCACCATCCCTCTAACCTGATTTCGCCACAGCATGTTTTGGGACTGTGGGGGGAAACCCCATGATGACACGGCGAGAACATGCAAACTCCACACATGGAACCCTGGCAGAAACTCAAACCCAGGTCCCAGAGATGTGAGACGACAGTGCTAAGCACTGCAGCACCGTGCTACCCGCCTCTGGGAACATACTGAGGTTAATTGGAGTTACCAAGTTGACCATAGGTGTGAATGGTGCACACAGGTACACACGTACACAGGCAGGCACTCATGCACACAGGCACGCACGTACGCAGGCATACAGGCATGCATGCACACAGAGACACACAGGCATCATCGGCGATCACTCGCAATCGAGTATGATGGTCCACCTGGGGGGTCCTTATTGTGGATCTTCAGATGGCTGAAGAGGCCAATTCTCGAACCACAAACCTTATCCCAACAGGTGGACGCCTGTGCGTGGCTTCTTTTAATGTGGGGAGACTGGGGCATAAACAGCCACCACACGGTCCTTGACAGAGACAAACCTATTATCAACGGCATGGACTCCAAGACAGCTGAAGGTCCATCTCTGCTGCAGCCTTCTTCCACCTTCACAGCCGTTGTTGTGATCCACCTGCATGCCTGGACACAATCCTCCGCCTGCTCCGCTGTTGAGGTCTTTCTTGAGTCGCGCTTTGTCTGGCACCTCCCCCTCAACCTTACCGCCAAGGGTGACCCTACCAGGAGCGTGGCTCCAGACGGTATCGCTCTCGGGATCTTTGGCACACGCAAGCCTCCCCACCACGACAAGGTGGCGACTCTCCGGAGAAGACACACACAGGCACACAGACAGGTACACCGACAGGCACGCATGCACGCACACAGGCATGCATACAGGTACATACACAGTCAGGGACGCACGCAGACACACACAGACACGCACGCAAACACATACTGGCCGCACAATTGCACACAGGCAGGCACGCACACACACAGGTACGGACACACGCATGTACACAGGCACGCACACACACAGGCCCACACACACGCACAGGCACACAGACAGGGACGCACGCAAGCACACAGGCATACATACAGGCACTTACAGACGCACACATAGGCACGCATGCAGACACATACAGGCACGCACGCACAATTGCACGCAGGCAGGCACACACACACACAGGCCCACGCACGCTCACAGGTACGCAGACAGGCAGGCACGCACGCAAGCACACAGGCATGCACAGTTACACTTGCACACACACGCACAGGCACGCATGCCCACAGGTACGCATACAGGCAGGCACACACGCAGACAGGGATGCACGCACCCAAGCACACAGACATGCACAGTTACACTTGCACACACACACATACACACACACACAGGCATACATACAGGCACACACACACATGCACGAAGGCACGGAGAACACACAGGCACACACGCAGACACACACAGGTACGGACACACGCATGTACACAGGCATGCACAGAACACAGGCACGCGCACACACACAGGCCCACACACACGCACAGGCACGCACGCCCACCGGCACGCATACATACAGGCACGCCACACAGGCACGCACGCAGACACACACAGGCACGCGCGCAGACACACACAGGCACGCACAATTGCACGCAGGCAGGCACGCACACACGCAGGCACACAGACAGGTACAGACACACGCATGTACATAGGCATGCACAGGAACACAGGCAAGCGCGCACACACAGGCCCACACACCCGCACCCAACAATAGATATGACAAGCTTCAGTGAAGGTTCCCATGTCACACACACAGGTTCAGGCTGCCTTGAATTTCATCTAGCAGTCTGAGTACACAAATGCAAATGTGCCAGGGTTCACAGGTAATTGGCATGTTTGCACAACAAAAGGAGGAGGAGAATGGGGCTGAAGGTCTGCGCAGACTTAGGAGGAGCTGTAGGGAGTTCTAGGGGATTTATGCAAATTTGCGCAGGATAGTAGTTCTAGTGCAGGGATTCATAACCCCGGTTGTAAAAGGAGCAAAAATGTGAGCTGCAGCACTTGGTGATGATCCACTTCTCTGTGCCTTCAAACTGGCTCATTTCCACCCCTTGATGGCCATATATTTGACAAGAATTATACATTAATGGCGCTTTTCCACTGCATAGTACGGCACAGCACGGTTCAGTACAGCTCACCTTGGTTTGGCTCAGTTTGCATTTCGACTGCAGTTTAGTGCCGCTTTAGAGTGGGCGGGATTATTCACGTGTCGTTATAGTTGCGCCGCCTCTATTGCCGTGACATCATCGTAAATGCGCCACAAACAAACACACAACAATGGAGCATATCGACGGAATGGTGTTCTTCATTTTCGGCATGTGGATGTTTTTAACAGCAAGACCATTTTTAGTTAAAACAAAATGGTGCGTCCGAACCTTCGCTGGCTGTGCTAAAAATCTAGCGGGTCTGTTGTGTCTCGTGTCGCAAGTTCAGTGACGCAGTAATGACGATTTTCTCCGGCCAATCAGTGACCAGTAGAGTTTACACGTCACGTTTTGGTAACGGTTCGGCGCGCTTGGAACCTCGGCTGAGGTGGTACTAAAAAAAGGACCAGGTACCAGGTACTGTTCCCAGTGGAAAACCCCCCAAAAGTGAGCTGAACTGAACCGTGTCGTGCCGTACTATGCAGTGGAAAAGCGCCAAAATACTTTACAACACTATAGAGAATTAAACTGTGCCTTACTGGCTCTTAAGCTTAGAATCTCTCGATTCACCTTTGGGAACAGACTGGGTCATGTGATTTGACATCTGTCACACACTGGATAACCTGTTACAGTTTTCTTCTACATATCCCATACATGGGGATGGCACAGTGGTGCAGTGGTTAGCCTCTGGGACCATCCATCCATCCATACATCCATTTTCTGAAACCGCTTCTCCTGTTCAGGGCTGCAGGGGCTCCGGAGCAGGACACAAAGCAGGAAACAACCCTGGATGGGGCGCCAACCCATCACAGAGCACACTCACCATTCACTCACACCTACAGGCAATTTGGTAACTTGAGATAGCCTCAGCATGTTTTTGGACTAGGGGCAGAAACTCAAATCCAGGTCCCAGAGATGTGAGGCGACAGTGCTAAGCACTGCAGCACCGTGCCACCCGCCTCTGGGAACATACTGAGGTTAATTGGAGTTACCAAGTTGACCATAGGTGTGAATGGTGCACACAGGTACGCATGTACACAGGCAGGCACTCATGCACACAGGCACGCACGTACGCAGGCATACAGGCATGCATGCACACAGAGACACACAGGCATCATCGGCGATCACTCGCAATCGAGTATGATGGTCCACCTGGGGGGTCCTTATTGTGGATCTTCAGATGGCTGAAGAGGCCAATTCTCAAACCACAAACCTTATCCCAACAGGTGGACGCCTGTGCGTGGCTTCTTTTAATGTGGGGAGACTGGGGCATAAACAGCCACCACACGGTCCTTGACAGAGACAAACCTATTATCAACGGCATGGACTCCAAGACAGCTGAAGGTCCATCTCTGCTGCAGCCTTCTTCCACCTTCACAGCCGTTGTTGTGATCCACCTGCATGCCTGGACACAATCCTCCGCCTGCTCCGCTGTTGAGGTCTTTCTTGAGTCGCGCTTTGTCTGGCACCTCCCCCTCAACCTTACCGCCAAGGGTGACCCTACCAGGAGCGTGGCTCCAGACGGTATCGCTCTCGGGATCTTTGGCACACGCAAGCCTCCCCACCACGACAAGGTGGCGACTCTCCGGAGAAGACACACACAGGCACACAGACAGGTACACCGACAGGCACGCATGCACGCACACAGGCATGCATACAGGTACATACACAGTCAGGGACGCACGCAGACACACACAGACACACACAGGCACGCACGCACAATTGCACGCAGACAGGGACGCACACACGCAAGCACACAGGCATGCACAGTTACACTTGCACACACACACACAGGCATACATACAGGCATGCACACACATGCACAAAGGCACGGACACACACACAGGCACGCACGCAGACACACACAGGCACGCACGCATACACAGGCACGCATGCAGACACATACTGGCACGCATGCAGACACATACAGGCACGCACGCACGCACAATTGCACGCAGGCAGGCACGCAATCACAGAGCACATTCACCATTCAATCACACCTACAGGCAAGATAAATTTATAGAAGTCGCGGATAAGCTTAGAAGCAGAACATCCACGGTGGTATTCTCTGGAATACTTCCCGTGCCACGTGCAAGTCAGGAAAAATTAGCTGAGATTAGGGGATTTAATTGCTTGGCTAAAATGGTGGTGTAGGAAAGAGGGGTTCAGGTTTATGGGGCACTGGAAGACCTTCTGGAACAGGTGGGACCTGTTCAAGCCGGACGGGTTGCATCTGAACCATAGGGGAACCAGTGTATTGGGGAGGCGTATGTGCAGAATAGTTGAGGAATGTTTAAACTAGGGACTGGGGGGGCAGGGAGGTCAGTTAAGAATTTATGTGGTGAGAGACGGAAAGCCCAAATAAAAATTAAAAGTAGACACTGTAAAAGGCCTACCATTAGTGGTCTGTATTTGAATGCTAGGAGTATTAGAAACAAAATTAATGACTTAGAGGCTTTAATTTCTTCAGACAATTACGACATTATAGGAATAACTGAAACATGGATGAGTGACAATGATGGTGATGAATATAATATGGATGGTTATACGTTGTTCCGTAGAGACCGGATAGGCAAGAAGGGAGGTGGTGTTGCAGTATACGTAAAAGAAAACTTGCAGGCAAGGGATCTCACTGATAAAAATAAAAATTCAGAAGCTGTATGGATCAAACTTGATGCTAAAGATTCAAATGGCCTAATTGTCGGGGTTTGTTATAGGGCACCTAATGTAGCTGTAGAGGAAAGCAGAATATTATATGATGATATCAGGATTATGAGTAATAAAAATGATGTGGTGGTTATGGGTGATTTTAATTTACCTGGGATACAGTGGGACACAGTCTCTGGCTCTTCTGTAAATGAACTTGAGATGGTGGAATTAGTACAGGATTGTTTTTTTACTCAGTTTGTTAATACTCCTACCAGGGGAGAAGCCCTTCTTGATCTCGTTTTTTGTAATAACCAGGATAGGATTGGAAAATTTGAGGTTTTAGACCCATTGTACGGTAGTGATCATAACATGGTTAAATTCGAGGTTAATTTTAGTGTCCAAAGAGCAAAGTCTAAATTAAAAGTATACAATGTTAGGAAGGCTAACTTTAATGGTATGAGACGGAAATTAGAAACTGTAAACTGGACAGAGTTAAATAGCAAAACAGTAGAAGAGGCATGGGAATTTTTCAAAAGCACATTGTTGCAAGTGCAAGAGGACTTCATACCTGTTTCCAGCAAAACTAAATCTAGGAAACGACAACCAAGGTGGTTTACTAAGGAAATTAAGAATAAAGTCAGGAGGAAAAGGGCTCTGTTCCACAACTGGAAAATAACTAATGATTTCAAAATCAAGCAGGAGTATCTAAGTCTACAGGCAGAGTTAAAAAATGACATTAGGCTATCAAAGAGGGATGTAGAAAGAAAAATTGCATTGGAGGCTAAGCATGACAGTAAAGGTTTCTTCCAATATTTTAACTCCAAGAGAGCACTAAAAGCTGAAATCACTAATTTACAGGATAGTAAGGGCCTTACAATTGATAACGAAATTGATATGGTAAATGAGTTTAATGATTATTTTTCAAGGGTGTTCACAATAGAGAACACAAGTAACTTACCACCAATTAATACGAATACAGCATCGTCTATGACCAATATATGTATAACTGAGGTTGATGTGATACTAAGCCTAGCTAAACTCAAAATAAATAAATCACAGGGGCCTGATGGCATCTTACCTTTAGTCTTGAAAGAGATGAGGGATATTATTAGCCAACCTTTGACTTTAATATTCCAGAAATCGTTATCTGCGGGTGTGGTACCATCAGATTGGAAGCATGCTAATATAACACCCATATTCAAAAAAGGGGATAGAAGTAATCCGGCAAACTATAGGCCAATCAGTTTAACTAGCATTACTGGAAAAATAATGGAAGCTATAATTCAAGTGAAAATGGTAGATTACCTAGATGCAAATAACATTATAAAGGATAGCCAACATGGATTTAGGAGAGGTAGATCCTGCTTAACGAATCTGCTTGAGTTCTTTGAGGAAGCTACAAGTGAAATTGATCACAAAAAGGCCTATGATGTGATTTACTTAGATTTCCAGAAAGCCTTTGATGTTGTCCCCCACAAACGGCTCTTGTTAAAGCTTAAAGCTGCAGGAATTTTAGGAACTGTGGCAGCTTGGATCAAAAACTGGCTAACTGATAGGAAGCAGCGAGTAGTTATTAGAGGCACTATGTCACAGTGGGCCTCCGTTTATAGTGGGGTACCGCAGGGTTCAATTTTAGGACCACTATTGTTCCTAATTTACATTAATGATATTGACACGAATACATACAGTAAACTGGTTAAATTTGCAGACGACACTAAGGTGGGCGGGGTAGCAGATACTAATCTAGCAGCAGAGAGGCTCCAACGGGATCTGGATTTAATTAGCGAATGGGCTGATACTTGGCAGATGAAATTTAACACAGATAAATGTAAGGTAATCCATGCAGGGAGCAGAAATATACAGTACAGATATTTTATGGGTTCCACTGAAATAAAGGTAGCTGATTACGAGAAAGATCTCGGTATGTATGTTGATGCTTCCATGTCCCACTCTCGCCAATGTGGGGAAGCAATAAAAAAGGCGAACAGAATGTTGGGTTATATCTCTAGATGTGTGGAGTTTAAGTCAAGGGAGGTGATGTTACACTTATATAATTCCTTGGTAAGACCCCACCTAGAATACTGTGTGCAGGTTTGGTCACCATACCTCAAGAAGGACATTGCTGCCTTAGAAAAGGTGCAACGAAGAGCTACGAGAATGATTCCTGGTCTTAGAGGAATGTCTTACGAGGAGAGGTTAGCGGAACTGAATCTGTTCAGCCTTGAGCAAAGGAGACTAAGGGGGGATATGATTCAGGTCTATAAGATTCTAATGGGTCTGGATGCCGTTCAGCCAAATGACTATTTCAATATTAGTCTAAATACTAGAACTCGTGGCCATAAGTGGAAATTAGCGGGAGAACATTTTAAAACAAATTTGAGGAAGCACTTCTTTACACAGCGTGTAGTCAGAGTATGGAATAGTCTTCCTGCTATTGTAGTGGAAGCTAAAACCATGGGTTCCTTTAAATCAGAGCTAGATAAGATTTTAACAACTCTGAGCTATTAGCTAAGTTCTCCCCAAACGAGCTTGATGGGCCGAATGGCCTCCTCTCGTTTGTAAATTTCTTATGTTCTTATGTTCTTATGTTCACACACGCAGGCACACAGACAGGTACAGACACACGCATGTACATGGGCATGCACAAGAACACAGGCAAGCGCACACACACAGGCCCACAAACACGCACGCCCACAGGTACGCACACAGGTAGGCACGCACGCAAGCACACAGGCATGCACAGTTACACTTGCACACACACACACACACAGGCATGCATACAGGCACACACACACATGGACGAAGGCATGGACGCACACACAGGCACGCACGCAGACACACACAAGTACAGACACACGCATGTACACAGGAATGCACAGAACACAGGCATGCGCACACACACAGGCCCACACACACGCACTGGCACGCACGCCCATAGGTAGGCATACATACAGGCACACACACACAGGCACACACGCAGACACACACAGGCACGCGCGCAGACACACACAGGCACGCACGCACGCACAATTGCACGTAGGCAGGCACGCACGCACGCACAATTGCACGCAGGCAGGCACGCACACACGCAGGCACACAGACAGGTACAGACACACGCATGTACATAGGCATGCACAAGAACACAGGCAAGCGCACACACACAGGCCCACACACACTCACCCAACAATAGATATGACAAGCTTCAGTGAAGGTTCCCATGTCACACACAGGTTCAGGCTGCCTTGAATTTCAGCTAGCAGTCTGAGTACACAAATGCAAATGTGCCAGGGTTCACAGGTAATTGCCGTGTTTGCACAACAAAAGCAGGAGGACAATGGGGCTGAAGGCCTGCACGGGCTTAGGAGGAGCTGTATTCTATGGAATTTACGGAAATCTACGCAGGATAGTAGTTCTAGTGCAGGGATTCATAACCCCGGTTGTAAAAGGAGCAAAAATGTGAGCTGCAGCACTTCCCTTCTAATGGTGATGATCCACTTCTCTGTGCCTTCAAACTGGCTCATTTCCACCCCTTGATGGCCATATATTTGACAAGAATTATACATTAATACTTTACAACACTACAGAGACTTAAACTGTGCCTTACTGGCTCTTAAGCTCAGAATCTCTCGATTCACCTTTGGGAACAGACTGGGTCATGTGATTTGACATCTGTCACACACTGGATAACCTGTTACAGTTTTCTTCTACATATCCCATACATGGGGATGGCACAGTGGTGCAGTGGTTAGCCTCTGGGACCATCCATCCATCCATACATCCATTTTCTGAAACCGCTTCTCCTGTTCAGGGCTGCAGGGGCTCCGGAGCAGGACACAAAGCAGGAAACAACCCTGGATGGGGCGCCAACCCATCACAGAGCACATTCACCATTCACTCACACCTACAGGCAATTTGGTAACTTGAGATAGCCTCAGCATGTTTTTGGACTAGGGGGAGAAACCCCACGATGACACGGCGAGAACATGCAAACTCCACACATGGAACCCTGGCAGAAACTCAAACCCAGATCCCAGAGGTGTGAGGTGACAGTGCCAACCACCATCACCGTGCCACCCACCCCTGGGAACAAACTGAGGTTAACTGGAATTACCAAGTTGACCATAGGTGTGAATGGTGCACAAAGGCAGGCAGGCAGGCAAACAGACAGGCACACACACAGGCACGTGCGAACACAGGCAAGCACACAGGCAGGCACACACACAGGCAGGTATGCAGAGACAAAGGCACGAACGCACGCAGACATGCACACAGGCACGCACGAACATAGGCAGGCACACACACAGGCAGGTACGCTGAGACAAAGGCACAGACACATGCAAACACGTACACAGGCATGAATGCGCGCAGGCAGGCAGAAACGCATGCACGCACACATTAACGCACACAGACATGGACGGACACAGGCAAGCAAGCACACAGGGACGCATGCACGCACACTGGCATGCATGCACACAGGCATGGAAGCACAGAGGCACACACACGTGCACGCCAGCACACGTGCACGCAAGCACACGTGCACGCACACGTGCAGATAAGCAGGCACGAACGCACACACGTACTCAGGCACGCACACAGGCAAGCACGCGCCACGCACCTAGCCACGCAAGCACACAGGTATGCACGCACGCACACAGGCACTCCCGCACACATGCACGCAAGCACACAGGTACGCAAGCACACAGGCAGGCACGCATGCCAGCACACAGGCACAGAGACACGCACACACATAAGCACACAGGCAGGCAGGCACGCAGGCAGTCACACACACACAGGCACGCACACGTGAAGGCACATACACAGGCACGAAAGCACTCAAACACAAAGGCACACACGCATGCAGGCATGCACACTGGCATGAATTCACACAGGCACGCACAGACACGAATGCACATAAGCACGCACACATACAGGGACGCCCACACATACACGTGAAACCACAAACGCGCACACACAGGCAGTTATGCACATAGGCATGCAAGCACACAGACACGCGCACACACAGGCACGCACACACGCATGCAAGCACACAGGCACAGAGACACGCACACACACAAGCACGAAGGCAGGCACACAGGCAAGCACGAACAAAGGCACACATGCACAAAGGCACACACGCTTGCACGTAGGCACGAACACACAGGCACGCATGCAGGCAGTCACGCACACACACATGCAGGCACGCATGCACGTACACAGGCATGCATGCATGCACACAAGCTCACAGGCAGGAATGCACACAGGCATGCACGCACATTGGCACATACACAGGCACGCACGCACATTGGCACATACACAGGCACGCATGCAGGCACACACACAGGCATGCACGCAGGCTCACAGGCATGCACATAGGGACACATGCATGTAAACACACAGGCACGCACGCAGGCTCATACACAGGCACAAAGGCACTCAAGCACAAAGGCACACAGACACACAGGCACGCACGCACACAGGTAGGCACTTACACAGGCATACACGCATGCACACATGCTGGCAGGCAGGCATGCACACAGGTACGCACGCATGCAAGCACGCCACAGGCACGCAAGCTCACAGGCAGGTATGCACACAGGCACGCATGCACAGACATGCACTCACGCATGAAGGCAAGCACACAGGCACGTACAATAGCATGTGCACAGGCACGCACGCCGACAGAGCCACACACACACAGGCACGAATGCACTCAAGCACAAAGGCATTCACACAGGCATGCATGCACACAGAAAGGCGCTTACACACAGGCACACACGCACGCACACAGGCACGCACACAGGCAGGCATGCACACATGTGCGCACAGCGACACCCAAGCACAAAGGCATGCATGCATGCACACAGACATGCGTCAAGCAGACAGGCAAGCACACAGGCATTTACAGGCACACACGGGTATGAATGCACACAAGAACGCATGCAGGCACACACACGGGCACGAACGTACACATGCACTCAGGCACGTACACACGCAAGCAGGCATGCAGGCACACAGGCAGGCACACAAGCGACACAGGCGCGAACGCAGGCACACACGCAGACAGCCAGGTATGCACGCACACAGGCAGGCATGCAGGTACGGCCACAGGCACTCACACAGGCACACACACAGGCATGAACGCATGCACGCACTGAGGCACACACACACACACACAGGCACGCACGCACACAAAAACTCTACAAAAACTCTGGTTCTAAGCTAGGTGTCCTTAACCCAGGACTTCCAAACATAAGCAAAACAGAGTTACATTATTATTATTATTATTATTCATTATTATTAGCATTAATAAGATTCCCCTTACATTGCTAATAGGAAAGACATAAATGGATGTAGGGAAGAAACATGTTTACAATTTAAAGTGTTTTAGAGATGTTGTAAGTATGTATGTGAAGGGTACAATGGGGCTAATCCCACAATGATTTAAAACAATTTGACAAATTCAAATAAGAGGCTGAGAAGGATGTTCAGCTTCAGCAATCGGCTCTCGTGGGGTCTAATTTTGCCATTTTTTGCCTTTCTTCTGTTTCCCATGCGTTGTCTGCAGGGGCACCTTCACCACATTGCCATTTGATGTGGACACCTTCACACTGCCTGCTTCGAGATCATTTATGTTGAGGTGTTCCACTAATAATTTGTCCACTTTAGTTTCAGCAATGTCCCAATTAACAGCATTCAGCTGGAATTCACTGTCTACAACTTCTATCTCCAAATCCATCATTTCCAATTCAAATACTGAATTAAAACCCCTCTCTGCAGTCTCCTCCAATTTGACTTCTCCAATTTCTATTCCTACAATTTCAAATTTACCATTACTTTGATTTACATCATCAAGCTCAAACTGGCAGAGGTCGACCAATACGGCTTCTATTTTCAGCCTGTCTTGGTGGTCGTCTGCAGGCTTTATGGAGACTGTCCTTTCATTTAACACAAAGACCTCTAACCCATGCACGTCTAACCCCTTATCCTCCCAAGGCTGGTTGGTGGGTGGAGTTGCTGGGGAGCACTCTTTTGCTTCACCCCAGCAGATGATTTCATCCCATTTGTCCCAGGCTGCCCAATACACATCATCCGTCCAGCTAACTGCCTTGGCAATTGCCTTTCGGTTGTGTCACACGTTCAAACTGTCAGCCTGGTCAGAGGGTGATTCTGCTGGGGAGCACAGCTCTTCCTCATCTCCCCGGTCAATCACCTCTCCCCACTTGTCCCATGTTGCCCAGTACTGGTCATCACTCCAGCTGACAGCTTTCGCCATTCGTCTGATTCTGAATGAGGAAAAACAACATACAGGTAATGCAATGGAGCTGTCAGTCACTCCTGACACATGGAATACAGGTCAGGACTGATTGGCTGAAGAGTCCTCACACCTGGGTTTGAACAGCTGACCTACAGGTTATCCCAAAAACCTGCATACACACCGGCCCTTTGCGGATAAGATTGGTCACCCCTGTTTTAGGGGTTAGGGTAAGAATTTTAGGGGTTTTTTTGGGGCTAGCGTTAGGGCTATCTATTAGCACTATCCTCCTGACTCTCGGGCTTTTGTTTGGTGTGCATGTGTTATTTCCTTTAGCCATTTAGGATTAGTAGGACCTCATAATCATAAAAACCAAACATTTTTTTGAACAATTAATAGTTTTAAACAAAAATGATGTCCTTATATGAGGACGTAGGGTCTCAGGAGGTTAAGGTAGCCTAACTCGACAAAGTACTGTAGCTCAACTCGACAGAACACCGGAACCATCCGCATCTGAATGTAACATGAAAGCGCAGGAAAGCACATGCAGAAAACTTAAATATCAATACGAAACTATAGCTAACTTGCACATAAAATTTTGATAGAATTAACGCAGTAGCCCGAAACAGTAAACATATTTTAATATACATGCAAGTTTGACAGATACTAAATAATAAGATCATTTATACGATAATATGGGAGCAGAAACTTAACGTACCTCGCCATCTTGGTCCAGAAATGGAAGTGAGGCTGCGTGTTTCAAACTGGCAGCGTATGTCCCACATGCCATATGATGCCTAATACGTAACCAAGCAAAGCGGCCATAATGTGATTAAATAATAACATACCAATAATTCGCGTTGTTATGTAATAATAAGAACAGAATTCTATAAGATGAATTTTAAAGATTAGTATACAACAGCATAAAAATGATGACACTGAAAGTTTGATTAATCACACGATCAGCTCTGGATAATATCAAACAATGACTTAAAGAGACACGTGAAATGAAGTGATAAATACACGTGAAATATAAAGTGATATCGGTACGTCAAAACGTTATGTTACACACACCGCCCAACAATTCAAGAAGCTAGATTAAGGCCGTATTCACAATTTACCCGTGTGCCTTATACTGTAACCGAGCACGATTATCCCCGGCTGGTCTGCACTCTCCACATTGCACTTAATGATCCTGGCCTGAGCGATTTTTTGTGTTGAAGAAAACGAGCGAAGGGAAGTGCTGTGGCATAACTGACTGAAATTCATGATTAATGCCTTTATTTTACGGCTTATCTGGAGTCGTTTTCAGCACGATGTCACACATAGATTAATTGACTATGCAATGCAGCGATTTTTATTTATTGACATTTACCAAAGAGTTTTTGCAGACTAGCTGCATGTTATACCGCCATTGAAAAGGTACCATGCTACCGCATTTTTGAAAGCTGTTGTGTATTACATTTCATTAGTACAGGTGTTTTGACATTATAGCATACCTATCAGAATAGCACACTCTCAGTTAAAGCGCATGCGTAGAACAGAATTACATGTCCGCTAGCTCATAAATGTAGCATATTGCTGCAAGAATTTTCGACAGAAAGTAAGCAATTATGCTTTCCGGTTATTACGTGCAGTTACAGTTATAATAATAATTGATACTTTTATTGATCCCTGTGGGGAAATTGTCTTCTTTACACCTCCCTCAATTTGCTCTTTATAAATCAAGCTCTATGTGAAAGACAGTCACCTGTGTGGGCCCCCAGGAAGCTGGGTACATGTTAAGGGCCTTGCTAAAGGACGTGCTGAGGTTGGGTTTGGACCGGTGACCTTCTGATTACAGGCACAAGGACTTAGCCCATGTACTGAGCCACACCCCCCCCCCCCCCCCCCAGTTGTGTATTAGTAGCATTTATGATGTTTCTCTAATGTGAGCTAGTACATAACCCAGCTAGTACCAACCGTTGCAACAATACTCTAGTTTTCTGTCATACTCATTGTTTTATTTTCTTGCATTGTCCATTTTTGTTCATAGTCTTTAATATTCCAAATAACGACAATTTCAGATAACTACTGGAACAATGAGTTCTGGAGGGGAGCAAGCTCCGTTACATGCTATAGATATGTTGATCTGATACCTTTCCGTATCAGATTGTTACCACTGTTAAAAACCACAGGTATTTTATTCTGATTGTATGTATTTCCTTATTAGGGCACATTAGTTACTCCTGTTAAAAAATCAGTTTATTCTGACATTGTAAATTTCCTGAAGAGTTTACCCTCTTTAAAATGATGGAGTTCCACTTGTGCCAAAAATATGCTGATATGCATATGAGCTTTCCGTTTCTGCCAAAAATATGTAAACAGCACACAGTCCATGTCGGCTGAGCATGTGACAAAGCATTTGTCTGTGACGATTCTATTTTGTCAATGAGTTTGTCTGTGGAGCCCCTGAAGGAACCAAAAGGTGTCTGCTAATTAGATACCCAGGAATAAACTGTGTGGCCCCTGCCCAAGCATTGCTGCCCAAACAGCAGTCTCCTCCTTATGCCGCCGAGGGAGGAGTAGCAACTGGTTCCCCTGCCCCTTCCCCTCTCCCCCCTGCAGATGAGGATCATAACCATTCAGCGCCCGACTCCACCTCCTTATCAGTGACGACGTGCCGCGGTCAAAAACTCAGGCAGTAGGACGAGGCAGAAAAAATTCTTGCCCCTATGTTGTTATTTACAAATCCTCAAGAGGGAGATAACTTTGGTCATCTGACACTGTAGATGAAGGAGTTGAAGGACATTGTCAGTGACCTGCTGGATCCCAGGCAGAACAGACCTCGCTATGTGGCAGCCCTTCTGATACAGGTCGCCCCGTGCATGGACTGGATGATGATGCATCAGTTTAAGCAGGAGCCTAGTAAATCCTGCGAGTGCTACACCGAACGACTGATGGAAGCTTTCTCCAACTACAGTGGGATGGACCGCCCAGCGAACCAAGAGTGTATGTGATGTAAAATACACTAAGAGAGCTCAGTTCCTTTAAAGAGAGGTACTTATAATACTCTGTATTAGTTTTCGTGAGCTGTCCTCTTAAAAAGTACAACACCAGTGCTCCATATTCAAATTGTCCCATGAAAAACTACAACCTCCAAACATCAAACTACATGCTTCTATGTCACCTACACTTCAGACTTCATCCTCAAAATCAAAGCAGTATTAACACAAGCAACATCCATCACTTAAAGCCAATATAAGTCTGCTACAACTGGACTAATTTGTTTATCTAAGCAAAACAAACATTTTATGTTCAAGTTTTCTTAAAACTACTGAAACAAATAAATGGCTGCCCTACAGTTCCGCTGTTTTGTTTGTCACCCTGAATTATGTCCTTCATAGTGTGGAAAAAACCGAAGGCTGAGGAATGTTACGTAACACAGCTAGAATGCAATAACTCTCTCTGGTGTAATTCACTGTGTGGTCTTAAGTGTGGTGTCTTCTTCATAACACTCCCTAACTCTTGTATTCATGACCATGAGATAGGGTGGGCTGCTTTTCTTCCTTGCTTTGGCTAGTATTCCTCCCTTTCCTCCCAAGCCTTGGTTGGTGGTTCAGGCAGCATCACCTTGTTTTAGTAGACCCAGGTGCCATACATTTTGAAAGTAGGCTCAAGTGCACAAAATGTTCTAGCCGAAGTCTTAGACAAACTCTGAATTACAAAGTAAACTGACTCCTTCTGAAGCTGTGAGAAATTGTTCATCTGTATTTGCTGCATTGTCACTTGTTGATATGCGTGTGCCCTGCTCCAGCAGTAAAGGGGAGATCGCGTGCAGAGCTGGTTTTCTGTAGGTCTGAGTAAAAATAAAATATCCTCTTCATACAGGAACCAAGTCTATGGCTGGAAATTTCTGCAACAGAGCCATTTAGTTATTTCTAGAAAAACATATAGAGCCAATGAAGGAACCTGAAGTCATAGTAACACAGGTCACTGTCCGTGGTGCTGAATTCTCTACTAGATGGGCTGGTGCTGAATGAATAGGACAGCTGGCCAACGTGTCTGTGTTCTTCCACTGACTGGCACCCTGACAACGAGGGGGAAAAATTCATACAGTAAATTAGTTAACAATAATTAGTAATCACGTATAGTTCTCATTTATCATGATGTAAAATTCAAAAACCATTTCTGACTATTAATCTGCACATTTTAATAATTTAATTAATATTACCTAATTTGTTGATCATTTTCTGCAATCACTGTGCGTTAAAGCAAGTTTTAAAACTAGCTGTGAAATTGTTGATGCTGTTGTTGATCTGAATGTTGCTGACGGAGCCTTAGGATACGTCTTCATACAGATGAGTGAGGGGATGGATGCACTATTCTATGGAGGCCTCTGAAGAGAAAAAATGATCCCAATTTTATATTGAGAGGGATGGTTAATTCCATTTTAATGCAGACTGCGTTAAAAGTCCCTGTTCTGCCGTTGATCTTTTGCATGCATGCTATCATGTATTAGTTTACTCTGTATTTTGATCACGTCAAACTAAAGAATTTTTGGTCGTATTTTTGTTCCTAATTTTGAAGTAATTGTAAAATAAAAATGTTGTTCTTTTCCGCCGCCATGCTTCGTCTTACTTGTGAAGGTTATGCTTGCATTGAACTTGCTTTGTAGACAGTAAGATCCTGCCGGCATTAATTCTCCACTGTGTGGTAATTTTGAGAAATTGCGCACGTTTCTTATCCCGTCAGAATCGGTAAAACTAACGCCATGCGAATGTGTCTTAGCGCAGAGTTTAGAATATTTACGGTTTCCGGTCAATGAAGGCAGTTTGAAATAAAACAAAAACGTTTAAACTTTCTGGATGCGCAAACTCTCGCTCTTGGCAAGATGGTGCAGATAGTTGAGATAAAGGACTGTTATTCGATGAGAATTCGAATCCATCACTCCTTAAACATGGAGAACATGGATCCAGAAGGTATTAATGATTATAATGATTAAATGATAATAAAGTTGTAGCTCCTGGTATGTGACAAACGAAATGAACGGCCAAGTCTGCATTGGCCTAATGCTTGTTAGTCTTGAGGTAAAGCTGATAAGTAACACCTTTGGTTTTCGAGGTAAAATAACCGACCTGTTGAAAAATTCAACTTTTATCTACAGAAATGAATGTATTTAGAACTGCAAACGGATACATTGGAAGCGGAGTTTTAAAATGAGAAAATGTAACGATGTGATAGGAAATGCCGTTCGTTATACTCCCCTTCTGTCTCCCATTCTTGCTCATCTTGTTTAAATAATAAGAAAATGAAAAGCAAGATCACTGTTAGTGACAAAAGTGCAGGACTAAATGTGTTTCATTTAATATTTATTCATTTGGATATGTGTGAGAGTAAGCGTATGCATGGATGTTGTCTTCTGGTTTAGCTTTCTTAGCTTTATCAGTAATTCACATTATTTCATTTATCTGACAATCTGAAGCCCATGGACTCATTTTAAACGGATTTTGTAGTAGAATATTTATCCAGTTATTGTCATGTTCTTATATATCTCTCTGTGTTCCATTTTGTCCCAGTTCATGAGTTTTTGGAGGACAAGTTCATCTCCATTCTGGTCGTGAACTTCGAGAGGAGCCCACTGACCATGGAGAACTTGCAGTCTCTGGCCCTCAGTGTCCCTTCATTTTATTGGCGGCTCACTGGGGAGGAGCTGGATCCCAGCCTATTGCACGTAGCACCTGCACGACTGCAAGTGGTACATCATGGTACAGAGACTGGTGTCCAGCATGGGGATGGAGAATCACCAGCTGAGGAGGATGACCATTACGGACAGGAGCTGCCATCATCCAGCTCTATAAGGGAGGCTTCCCCTGCAGCTCCAGCATCCACGACTGAGGATGCTAATGGGCTTCCTGAGGCTCTCCCCTTGGCCTGGGGTGAAGATGAGCCCTCATCTCCATCCTTATCTGTGCCTTCTGACACTCAACCTGGAAGTCAGATTGAGCCAGAACATGCTGAGCCCTCCAGCTCCACCTTCTGGATCCCTGTGGGCCCTAACAGCACGTGGCAGCAGCTTGAGATCGAAGGCCGCAACTACCTGCGGAAGCTGGATGAGCTCAGCATCTCCGATGGACTCTGGAGCATTACGGACTACGGTGATGATCACACCGTGGTCATGTCCGTGCATGTCTCCGTGCATGTGAGCAGTTCTCTGCGAACATGGGGCGTGAGGCAGGAGGAGAGGCCTCCTCAGAGGCCCGCTGGCACCAGACAGAGGAAGCGCAAGGCCGAGCCCGACGACACCAGCGGCTCAAGTTCTCCTCCACCGCACAAGAGGCCCATGCGCTTCTGACTTGATTCCATGTTTTTACGATGTAAGTGACATTTTTATTTCAACATAATTAGAAGATCCCGCAGGAAAATATTAGTCAGTTACTTAATAAATGACCAAAAAGTAGTTGAATAGGACAGCTGGCCAACGTGTCTGTGTGCTTCCACTGACTGGCACCCTGACATATAATGATTTTTAACAACGAGGGGGAAAAATTCATACAGTAAATTAGTTAACAATAATTAGTAATCACCTATAGTTCTCATTTATCATAATGTAAAATTGAAAAACCTTTTCTGACTATTAATCTGCACAATTTAATAATTTAATTAATAGTACCTAATTTGTTTATCATTTTCTGCAATCACTGTGCGTTTAAGCAAGTTTTAAAACTAGCTGTGAAATTGTCGATGCTGTTGTTGATCTGAATGTTGCTGACAGAGCCTTAGGATACATCTCTATACACATGAGTGAGGGGATGGATGCACTATTCTATGGAGGCCTCTGAAGAGAAAAAAATTATCCCAATTTTATATTGAGAGGGATGGTTAATTCCTTTTTAATGCAGACAACGTTAAAAGTCCCTGTTCTGCCGTTGATCTTTTGCATGCATGCTATCATGTATTAGTTTACTTTGTATTTTGATCACATGTCAAACTAAAGAATTTTTGGTTGTATTTTTGTTCCTAATTTTGAAGTAATTGTAAAATCAAAATGTTGTTCTTTTCCGCCGCCATGCTTCGTCTTACTTGTGAAGGTTATACTTGCATTGAACTTGCTTTGTAGACAGTAAGATCCTGCCGGCATTAATTCTCCACTGTGTGGTAATTTTGAGAAATTGCGCACGTTTCTTATCCCGTCAGAATCGGTAAAACTAACGCCATGCGAATGTGTCTTAGCGCAGAGTTTAAAATATTTACGGTTTCCGGTCAATGAAGGCAGTTTGAAATAAAACAAAAACGGTTAAACTTTCTGGATGCGCAAACTCTCGCTCTTGGCAAAATGGTGCAGATAGTTGAGATAAAGGACTGTTACTCGATGAGATTTCGAATCCATCACTCCTTAAACGTGGAGAACATGGATCCAGAAGGTATTAATGATTATAGTGATTAAATGATAATAAAGTTGTAGCTCCCGGTATGTGACAGACGAAATGAACGGCCAAGTCTGCATTGGCCTAATGCTTGTTAGTTTTGAGGTAAAGCTGATAAGTAACACCTTTGGTTTTCGAGGTAAAATAACCGACCTGTTGAATAATTCAACTTTTATCTACAGAAACAAATGTATTTTGAACTGCAAACGGATACATTGGAAGCAGAGTTTTAAAATGAGAAAATGTAACGATGTGATAGGAAATGCCGTTCGTTATACTCCCCTTCTGTCTCCCATTCTTGCTCATCTTGTTTAAATAATAAGAAAATGAAAAGCAAGATCACTGTTAGTGACAAAAGTGCAGGACTAAATGTGTTTCATTTAATATTTATTCATTTGGATATGTGTGAGAGTAAGCGTATGCATGGATGTTGTCTTCTGGTTTAGCTTTCTTAGCTTTATCGGTAATTCACATTATTTCATTTATCTGACAATCTGAAGCCCATGGACTCATTTTAAACTGATTTTGTAGTAGAGTATTTATCCAGTTATTGTCATGTTCTTATATATCTCTCTGTGTTCCATTTTGTCCCAGTTCATGAGTTTGTGGAGGACAAGTTCATCTCCATTCTGGTCGTGAACTTCGAGAGGAGCCCACTGACCATGGAGTACTTGCAGTCTCTGGCCCTCAGTGTCCCTTCATTTTATTAGTTGGATCCCAGCCTATTGCACGTAGCAACTGCACGGCTGCAAGTGGTACATCATGGTACAGAGACTGGTGTCCAGCATGGGGATGGAGAATCACCAGCTGAGGAGGATGACCATTACGGACAGGAGCTGCCATCACCCAGCTCTAGAAGGGAGGCTTCCCCTGCAGCTCCAGCATCCACGACTGAGGATGCTAATGGGCTTCCTGAGGCTCTCCCCTTGGCCTGGGGTGAAGATGAGCCCTCATCTCCATCATTATCTGTGGCTTCTGACACTCAACCTGGAAGTCAGATTGAGCCAGAACATGTTGAGCCCTCCAGCTCCACCTTCTGGATCCTTGTGGGCCCTAACAGCACATGGCAGCAGCTTGAGATCGAAGGCCGCAACTACCTGCAGAAGCTGGATGAGCTCAGCATCCCCGAGGGACTCTGGAGCATTACGGACTACGGTGATGATCACACCGTGGTCATGTCCGTGCATGTCTCCGTGCATGTGAGCAGTTCTCTGCGAACATGGGGCGTGAGGCAGGAGGAGAGGCCTCCTCAGAGGCCCGCTGGCACCAGTCAGAGGAAGCGCAAGGCCGAGCCCGACGACACCAGCGGCTCAAGTTCTCCTCCACCGCACAAGAGGGCCATGCGCTTCTGACTGGATTCCATGTTTTTACGCTGTAAGTTACATTTTTATTTCAACATAATTAGAAGATCCCGCAGGAAAATATTAGTCAGTTTAGGGCTGGACAATAATTCGATATCAATATATATCGCGATAGAATTTTTTTCAATAACGGTGATACGATTTTTAAACACATTTCCTATATTTCGATATACATTTGAATATATATATATTCATATATATTCGTGTATATATATATTCATATATATTCGTATATATATATATATACACACACACACAGTCGAACCCACTTATCTCGTCCTCGGTTAACTCGCCAACCCTATTAAGTTGACGTTTTTGAAGTGGAACCGCCAAATTCGGCACTTAACATTGGTTATCTCGATCCCCGTGACGATTCGCCGGCTTTTAAAAATGTATCACAAGTGCTAAACAGCGCGTATTCAAATCGCATTCGCAGGGTAATTTGCTAAACAACGCAGCTGTGAAACGCGATCCAGGTAAAACTTTTTTAGACAGCATAAATAATATTGAAGCATTTGTTTTCAAGCAGACTGTTAAAGGCAAAAGCAACAAAGCATTTTAGAAACCATAGTAACCGCGTGTATGATACTTATCAGAGCTGTGTCAGAGAGAAATGACTCGTGAATTTAATTTTGACACTGGTTAGCTTTTTGTAAAAACGAACTACAGTACAACCCGCAGGTTTTTTGTGAGCGATCTTTGTGTTTTCAATTTTGGAGAATATAATTAAAGGTTTGTATCGAGAAACGACGGTGGTTTTTATTGTATACTAGTAAATTTCTGCTGTTAGTTGGTGCATATGCCTTTTGTTAGCCAATATGTATGTCGGGGCCGGCTCTACGCTGGGGCAACGCCCCCTTAAGCAAACGTCCTGCCCCCTTAAATCAAACTTTTAGAAGTTGAGGAAGAAAATAATAATTACCCACAAACTGAATATGGACAAGATTTACTACAGTAGCTGAAAAATCCACTGAAAAAGGCACAAACGAGATGATAAGTTTCACTTCTTGTTCGCTCTTTCTGTTTGTGCGCGGGCTCACACTGCACTCGGCAGAGATCCCCCACTCACCCTCCCCCCAGCTAAACATCCAATCACTGTTAGTATGCAAATGAGTCCGTTTCTCAGTAGGCAGGGCAGAGCGAAATGAGCTGCGCGATTGCGGGAGGGGAAGCAGCAATCTCTCTCGTCAAAATCATAACGACTCGTGAGATCATGGTTCGAATTATTTTTGTCTATTTGGGGGGGTCTTGATCGGGGGGTACTGTACCCTCCAGTACCCCCCCGATCAAGACCCCCCCAAATAGACAAAAATAGCAGTTTGGGGGGGGGGGGTCTTAACATTTTTCTTTTGTTTTTTTTTTTTAAAAGAAAGATAACCTCACCTTGTAGGAAAATTTTATGTAAAACTATTTCAGACACCCCTAGTGTGGACCGTACCATTTTAACCACCTCGGCGCTAGAAGCAGCTTAGCCAGTCGGTTACGTCATTCATTCTCATTGAGCGACTTGTTCGTTGTGATTTCAAGATTTCAAGATTCTTTATTCGTCACATACATAGTTATAACAAGTACAACATGTAGTGAAATGAACCCTGACCGATCCTATTTTTCAGTTTTATATTTCAAGACTCGGTGAATTGATTTTTTCTTTTTCATAACTTAGCCTACCCTTTTTAGTTTTGGTAATATTGGCAATAGTGAAAAGTGTTTTGTTGGGTTCAAATATGTTTGATATAGGCCATCCAATTAAGGTAAATGTCATGTTTTTACTTGTTTTAATCTGATGAGGAATATTTTATTTTATTTTTTGTTGTTTTACTTTTCAGTTTTCCCCCTGAGGGATTGCCACCTTATGTGGTCAGGGGGTTTGCGTGCCTCAGTGACCCTAAGAGCTACACCAGCAGAAGCTTAGCCTTCAGGTGGGACACCCAAGTTGGACAGGTCTTAGGGTAGAGGCCTGACAAAGTGCAATCCAATTACATGACAAAAACTGTTATCCAGAGCACCACCCCACCCCTTTACCGCCTTTGTCGCCACCATGTGCCCCCTTCACATTTATGTCTGCCCCCTCATATATGCATGTCTAGAACCGGCCCCGATGCATGTACATATTTATATTATGCCGATCACGTCAAACAAATCGCGGCAATGCCAAAAACACCAAAAACCTGTGCATGTACATTCTCAGTTATTAATGCACATAAATAAATTTCAAGCACATGTTAATATATTGCTGCCATATTGGTTTTCGGTTATCTCGATCATCGGTTATCTCGACGCTTTTTGGCTAGGCGACATAACTGGGTTCGACTGTATATGAATTATCAGCCTGTTCTAGTTTAAATGGAAATATATTATTGTTAATAAGCTGAGTCTAAGAGTTTTATTTATTTGATAGTTTATTTCACATTTCTTGTTTGTACAGGCTAAATACAAATAAAAAGTGAACCTTATTTTTTTTTGTACTGTTTTTATTAAAAAAAAAAATTCTATAATTTTAATAGGAGGAGCCTGGAGGTATTATAGACTTTGCAAATTCAGTTTGCAGACATCCATTGTGTGTGTCCTCGGCAGTTTTTTTCCTGAGGCTATATAATATTGTCCATATCGATATCGGAATTATACCGTATCGACCAAAATTAAGAAATATATCGTGATATAATTTTTTGCCATATCGTCCAGTCCTAAGTCAGTTACTTAATAAATGACCAAAAAGTAGTTGAATAGGACAGCTGGCCAACGTGTCTGTGTGCTTCCACTGACTGGCACCCTGACATATAATGATTTTTAACAACGAGGGGGAGAAATTCATACAGTAAATTAGTTAACAATAATTAGTAATCACGTATAGTTCTCATTTATCTTAATGTAAAATTCAATAACCTTTTCTCACTATTAATCTGCACAATTTAATAATTTAATTAATATTACCTAATTTGTTTATCATTTTCTGCAATCACTGTGCGTTTAAGCAAGTTTTAAAACTGGCTGTGAAATTGTTGATGCTGTTGTTGATCTGAATGTTGCTGACAGAGCCTTAGGATACGTCTCTATACACATGAGTGAGGGGATGGATGCACTATTCTATGGAGGCCTCTGAAGAGAAAAAAATTATCCCAATTTTATATTGAGAGGGATGGTTAATTCCTTTTTAATGCAGACAACGTTAAAAGTCCCTGTTCTGCCGTTGATCTTTTGCATGCATGCTATCATGCATTAGTTTACTCTGTATTTTGATCACATGTCAAACTAAAGAATTTTTGGTCGTATTTTTGTTCCTAATTTTGAAGTAATTGTAAAATAAAAATGTTGTTCTTTTCCGCCGCCATGCTACGTCTTACTTGTGAAGGTTATACTTGCATTGAACTTGCTTTGTAGACAGTAAGATCTTGCCGGCATTAATTCTCCACTGTGTGGTAATTTTGAGAAATTGCGCACGTTTCTTATCCCGTCAGAATCGGTAAAACTAACGCCATGCGAATGTGTCTTAGCGCAGAGTTTAAAATATTTACGGTTTCCGGTCAATGAAGGCAGTTTGAAATAAAACAAAAACGGTTAAACTTTCTGGATGCGCAAACTCTCGCTCTTGGCAAAATGGTGCAGATAGTTGAGATAAAGGACTGTTACTCGATGAGATTTCGAATCCATCACTATACTGTATATGTCAGGGTGCCAGTCAGTGGAAGCACACAGACACGTTGGCCAGCTGTCCTATTCAACTACTTTTTGGTCATTTATTAAGTAACTGACTAATATTTTCCTGCGGGATCTTCTAATTATGTTGAAATAAAAATGTGACTTACAGCGTAAAAACATGGAATCCAGTCAGAAGCGCATGGGCCTCTTGTGCGGTGGAGGAGAACTTGAGCCGCTGGTGTCGTCGGGCTCGGCCTTGCGCTTCCTCTGACTGGTGCCAGCGGGCCTCTGAGGAGGCCTCTCCTCCTGCCTCGTGCCCCATGTTCGCAGAGAACTGCTCACATGCACGGAGACATGCACGGACATGACCACGGTGTGATCATCACCGTAGTCCGTAATGCTCCAGAGTCCCTCGGGGATGCTGAGCTCATCCAGCTTCTGCAGGTAGTTGCGGCCTTCGATCTCAAGCTGCTGCCACGTGCTGTTAGGGCCCACAGGGATCCAGAAGGTGGAGCTGGAGGGCTCAGCATGTTCTGGGTTCACTGGGTTCGTTTCGAGGGACGAAAAATCCTTTTTTTCGCCGATTACAGCGGCCAGACGGCTCGAGCTCGCAAGGCTATGTCCCCCGTTCTGAAGAAGGCTCGGGAAGCTGGTGTTCCTGCTTTTCTGTTGTACCCGACTAAAGTTCGCCTTTCTTTTGCGGGTAACCAGTGGTTTTTTACCGACCCAGAAGAAGCTCTTCAGGCAATCGGCGCTTTCACCTCCACCGGGTCCTGGCCAATTTAATATGCCTATTCGGTCTGCTTTGTTGTTTGCCTGTTATTATATTGCGGTCACACTGTGCGTGTGGAGTATATAAATCGGGTGCTTTTCTGTTAACGATTTTGTGTCTGTTCTATAGTTGATTTTGCTTTGTAGTTTACGCCGGGGGTGGCCGGCGGGCTTGAGTATTCACGCATGCCTTACCCCCTGCGTGTCACGCGCTGGCTTTTGGCCCCGCGCTGTTCTGGGGGGATGGGGGGGAGGGGGGTGTTTTGTGGTTGTTTTGCCTTGGGGTTCGCGCCCTTCGGCTCATTGGATGATGGTGTTCTTTCTTATGGGGTGTTAGGGGTTTGTATTACTGGAGCTTATTTGTTTATGGGTTGTCTGTTTTCACTAATTCCTTCTCTAACGATGTGCTACTCTATTGACGTCTCCCTCTTTGTCTCTCTCTCTCCAGTATTGTGCTGTGGATCTATGTCTTTTATAGCTGCTGATGGCTAACTTAGTTATGGCTACCTGGAACGTGAGTACGCTTTCGACCCCTCAGAAGCGCTCTAGTGTCACAGACATTTTGTTTAGAAATAGGGTGGACATTGCTTTTTTGCAGGAGACACATTTGGAGTGCATTGGTGCATTTGGACCAAGCGCATGAGGCTCGTATCGCCAGGGTGCGGGCCGAACGCAATGGTTTACTTTTGCGTAAGGCTGAATTTCTTGTACATCGCACTAGGACACGGTATTACGCTAGTGGCCTGGTAAGTTGTTGGCGCTTAGGCTCCGCCAGTGTGACACTTTTCAAGTGTAAAATTCAAGGATGGAGCTGTAACCACCAACCCTTCTGAAATTAATGACCGTTTTCTTGATTTCTATAAGGATCTCTACTTATCCGACAGCCCTCCATCTCAGACAGCCCTGGACTCGCCTTTTTCCCTGGCTTCTCTCCCTATACTTGCTCAGCAGGATGCCTTACTACTGGAAGCCCCCATTACATTTTGTGAGCTCACTGAGGCCCTTAAGTCATTTTCTAAGAATAAAGCTCCTGGGATGGATGGTATTCAAGCTGAGGTGCTGCTCACCTTCTGGGCACAGTTAGCCTCCCCTCTGTTTCGTATGCTGTCCTCCGCCATACGCTCCTCTCAGCTCCACCCCGCTTTAAATTCTGTGATAATCTCTTTGCTTTTAAAACAGGGCAAAGACTCTGCTGATTGTTCCAGCTACCGTCCCCTATCTTTAATGAACTCTGATGTTAAGCTATTGGCTAAGGTGTTGGCTCGCCGCCTTCAGTTAATGATAGCTAAGATTGTACATCCCGATCAGACTGGTTTTATTTCAGCTCGCTACGCAGCCGACAATATGCGTCGTCTTCTGCATATTGTTAAAAATGATTATTCTTCCTCTCCTCCCACTGCTCTTTTCTCATTGGATGCCGAGAAGGCCTTTGACAGGCTTAATTGGAGTTTCCTCTGGGAAATTTTTTTTTTGCCCCGCTTAAATTTCTTAAGTGCTATGCTTCCTTTGCCGCCCCCTTCCCACTTTTTGAAAGATGTCCGGTCGACAGTAACGTCCTTTCTCTGGAATGCCCGCAAGCCTCGCATAAGGTACTCCTTTCTTACTCTTTCTAGAGATGATGGGGGTCTCGCTCTACCGGAATATGAATGGTACCACTGGTCCTTTGTTCTCCGTTCGGTCTGGCACTGGCTTCAGCCTCCCCCATCACCGCCTTCCTGGTTTCCAGTAGAGGAGAATCTGGCGCGTCCGCATCAGCTGCAACATCTCCCTTTTCTCTCCCTGAAAGCTAAGGCAGCTAAACCTGTGCTAGGCTCAATTGTGTCTTATGCTGTGCAGATTTTCCATCGGGTCGAGAAGCGCACTGGCTCTGTCCCTGTCTGGCACTCAAATACACCAGTATTTCTTAATAGAGCGCTTAACATTGGTGGTCAGCCCATCACAAACTCCCGGTGGATCTCGTCCGGAATCCGTGTTTTGGGTGATCTATTTGATGACTCTGGCCTCCTCACGTTCCAGGCTCTCAGCTCTAAATTTCCTATCCCTCTTTCTTCCTTCTTTTTCTTTCTACAACTGCGATCTGTCTTCAGAACATGTGGGATTTCCTTCTCTGCTCCTTTGCCTATTCACCCCTTTTGCAAATTTGTGGCTTCCCTGTCCAAATCTAATAGACCAGTCTCCACGCTGGACATGTTTTTGCGTAATGCTGGTCAGGTTATTCCACCTGTTGCCCGTAAATGGGGTGATATCTCTTCTCCTTCTCCATTGTGCTGGCGCACCATTTTTAAAAATATTAAGCGGGCTTCTAGAAATCCCAATCACCAGCACGTTCAGTTTAGTTTTGTGCACAGGATGTACTGTACTCCACGATTGCGCTTCGCTATGGCTCTCGATCCTGATACCCTTTGTAAATTGTGCCCACTTAGAGCCCTTGGTATGTTCTGGGAATGTCCACCTGTGGCCGCTCTTTGGTATGCGGTCTCCTCCTTTCTTTCTGATCTGCTGGATGTGACTGTCCCTTGTTCTCCTCAATCTCTGTTACTCTTAGAGTTCTCTCTCCTTTCTTTTTCCCCTTCTCAGCAACAGACGATTTCTTTATCCTCTGTCGCTGCAAAGCTTCTGTTGGTCTCAAGGTGGAAAGACCCGAGTCGTTGCACTTTCATAGTCTGGAGGGCTTCCCTTTACAATCTGATCATGTTGGAGCTGTCTGCTGCTTGAATAAATGGTGCCTCAGACGTTACTATCAAAAATTGGGAGCGTAATGCTTCACTTGTACTACAGTACATTGAGGAGAGCACATCACCTATTGTGTCTGGTTAATTTCTTATGTTCTTATGTTCTGGTACGGTTATGTAGATATGCTATATGGCAATATATTTGGTGTGTGTGTTGTGTATCTATGTGGATGTCTGGGGGTGTGCATGCATTTGCATTTATAGGTGTATGTGTTTTATTTATTATTGCTGTATGTATATTACTGTGTATGTATATAGATGTATATTCTTTTGTTTCCTTTAATGTCTTGGGGGGGGGGGGGTTTGGTTCTGGTGTTTTTTTTGTTTTGTATGTTGAACAGTTTTTGATGTGTCACTTTTTTGTGCATTGTAGTAAAACCCAATAAAAAATTGGTTGCAAAAAAAAAAACCAGAATGATCATTTAAAAAAAACAAAACCTTTATGAGGTTGTGCAAAGAGGGGTACGACTTTCATCACGTTTGCACTTCTCTACATCATTTTTGGCCAATTTTTTGAGTCTTAATGGCGGTGTCATCTGAGAACTTCTTTTTATAAAATGCATATTATGTTTAAAAAAATTCCAGCTTTACGGTTTCAGGACAGAACAGCCACTCTGTTATGATGAACATTACGGTATTTTGAGTGTTATTAGTTGTGGCGCCCCTTACTGTACACTGACTACGCCACCCCTTGTGATTCACTACCTACTGAGTGTGCCAGAGCAAGGGAACAATGCTCTAATAAGAAGTACAGATGCAGGTTTTACAGAAATATAAAAGTACAACCTTTAACAACAAATATTCTTGATTGGTCACCAATTAAATAGGTCACTACCTTGATGTTGGGGAAGGGACAGTAAACAGACAAAAAGGGGAAGATGAAAAAAGAAAACAAATCACCAAGACATTGGGACAGAGGCCTATTGAACCAAGGGCGGGTAGACACACTGGTGGGAAGCTAGGGTTTCTATACCACACGTGACTGTGCAAACCCACTTATCCTAATATACACTTCAATCCAATACCCTGCAACCCTCACAGTACTCAGGTACCTTAAGTGACCATTGAAAGTCTTGCAGTTCAGGACTCGGTAGGACCACAGCAGGGGCTGACCCTGACACACACTGAATAAAGCAACACTTAACTCCCAATTGGGTAGTATACAAAACAGTTTAAAACAGCCGGGGCAAACAATACATGCAACAGGTTACCCCAGACTGCAGTGTAATGTTCTGAAACAAACAATACAACATGGACACGGTAAAAATGCAAACAGGCCAATCATAATATCCTGACATGACAAAGACATGTACAGGATTAACAACACATACCTGTCCCAGTATTAGCAGGATACGCCAGAAGTTAAGCTTGGAGATACATCAGTCCCAGCATGGTCATAGCTACCAGCGTCCACGCTGATTACACGCCAACTCGGAAGTCTTAAGTAGTTCTAACAGCGCCTGCTGTTAAAACCGGAAACGGGTGGAGTCATATTTTCACCTTCATGACTCCCGCCGACTGTGGCAAGGAATATATACAATCACGGACTATAAGAATAAACACGCCGTTGCGTTGAGCACTGACGCTGTGTTCGCCGACGAGCTGAACGCTTTCTTCGCACGGTTTGAGATAAACAGCTCTCACCACGGAGACAACAACAGTCTGATCTCGGTGAGCGAGGACAGCAGCGCGGCTCTGGTTAGCCTGGCAGAGCGCGACGTGCGCCGGGCTCTGAAGCAGGTGAGCATCAGAAAAGCAGCGGGACCAGACGGGATTTCAGGACGAGTCCTGCGATGCTGCGCTGATCAGCTGACTGGTGTTTTCACTAAGATCTTCAATGAGTCCCTAGCTCTGTCTATTGTGCCAACGTGTTTTAAACGGTCCACCACAGTTCCCGTCCCGAAGCACAACAAGCCCTCCAGCCTGAATGACTACCGCCCGGTAGCCCTAACATCTCTGGCCATGAAGGTGTTTGAAAGGCTGGTAAAGAACTTAATCTGTTCATCCATCCCAAATTCCATAGACCCATTACAGTTCGCCTACCGCCCAAACAGATCCACTGAGGCGTTACCTGCAAGATCGCTATTTTTCTTTATGCTGCAATTGTTTTCATTATTACTTTGTTTAACTTGACACATCACATCTTTAAATTCTCATCCTTGCATTAGAATATAGACCAGTTAATACTGATGGTATCTCATCCCATGTTTTAAAATGACTACACACTGAATATTGAACTGAAGCTTGACATAAAAAAATTAAATCGCAAATCAAATCGTAATCGCAATTTCTGTCAGAAAAATGGCGATTCGATATTTTCCCCAAATCGTGCAGCCCTAGTTGGCACCACGTCCTGGGTTATTCCCTGCTTTGTGCCCATAGCTTTCAGGATAGTCTCCAGACCCCCTGTGACCCTGCACAGGAAGTTGACCATCCCCGGCCAGCCCCCAGAGTTCTGTGGAAGTTAAAAACACTTTAGTCAAACAACAGACTAACCAAATCTCAGGCTGGAGTAAGCTTCAAAAAAGGAGCTGGTCATTACCTGAACAGAAGGGGAACATAAGAAGGAGACTAGAGCTCAGCTGACAACATATATCTCTCCCGTTCCTTGCTGATGATGGGAGGTCACTGAGACGAGGTGAGACAAGTAAATAGAAAGTCAGCTGGCTCCTGCTGACACCCAACAGTGTGACACAAAACGGGTGGCATTGCCGAAGACCTCATAGCTAAATATGGAAAGAGGAGAAATATTTTTAAAATGTAAATAAAATGTGGAGCACCTATAATAAAAGCACAGCTATTAGGTGCTAATGATCCAGTTCACACTCAAGATGCCTAAGTTTGATCAGGTCAATCCTGCTACAATGATGTAACATGGACAGGCAGGCGTAATGTACTCACTGTCTGCAGTATGAACAACATGGTCCCACACAGACAGGTGACCCCATAGAAGCGCCTCTCCAGGTTAACAAATACCTTCACTCAGATACTTATGCTCAAATGCTGTTCGCTGTCAGACTCTGCAACAAAGTCCTTGCAGCTGACCCCACACACATAGACTAACAAACACACACATCCAATACACCATGGTAGTTTCTATGTGCAATATTAGTTCTTGTCAATCCCTGTCACTCCATTGCGTGCCTGTCCATATAGATATATCCAGTGTTGTACATATATTTATATATCCACTCTGTACATAATATACATACACTCTATTTATACATACATATATTTATCTGTTTACATATACACACATATATATATAAATATTTTTCAATATACTCATCCAAATTTATGTTTCCAGATTGTTTGTATAGTGCACTTTTTATACTGTACTGTTGGTACAGTTTTTATTCTATTATTTTTAATTTTGCTACTCTTGTCTTGCACTGTCCACTTTTCTGCCGTGACGATGCAATTTTCCACTTGTGGGACTAATAAAGACAAATTTGCTGCGATCTCTGACATTTGGACATGCTTCACTAAGAACTGTGCTGAGAGTTTCACTCCAGGAGAACACATGACCATAGATGAACGGCTGTTCCCTACCAAGGTTCCTTGTCCATTCAAGCAGTATATCGTATCCAAGCCGGACAAATTTGGGATCAAGTTCTGGATGGGCGCAGATTTGGAGACCGAATATGTCTGCAATGCATCCCCTTACTTCGGAAAGGACCCCAGTCGTCAGAAGTGGGAGAGGCTGGCAGAGAACGTGGTCATGAATCTGATGGAGCCATTTTTGGATGATGAGAGAAATGTCACAACGGACAATTTCTTCACCTCACTGGCACTGTCACACAGACTGCTTCAGCGCAAAACAACGCTACTGGGCACGGTGAATAAAGTTCGGCATGAACTTCCTCCACTTGCAAAGGACATTGCACAGCGGGAGGAATTCTCCACGTCAGTGCTTTGCAAAGCCTAGCTAAGCTCAAAATAAATAAATCACAGGGCCCTGATGGCATCTTACCTATAGTGTTAAAAGAGATGAGGGATATTATTTGCCGACCCTTAACATTACTGTTTCAAAAATCCTTATCTGAAGGTGTGGTACCTTCTGATTGGAAGCATGCCAACATAACGCCCATTTTCAAAAAAGGGGATAGAAGTAATTTGTCAAACTATAGGCCAATCAGTCTAACTTGTATAACTGGTAAAGTTATGGAGGCTATAATCAAAGAGAAAATGGTAGATTACCTGGACTCAAATAACATTTTGAGGGATAGCCAGCATGGATTTAGGAGAGGTAGATCCTGTTTAACAAATCTGTTGGAGTTTTTTGAGGAAGCTACTCAGGAAGTTGATCATAAGAAGGCCTATGATGTCATCTACTTAGATTTCCAAAAGGCTTTTGATGTTGTCCCCCACAAGAGGCTCTTATTTAAACTCAAAGCAACAGGTATTTTAGGAACTGTAGCGACCTGGATTGATAACTGGTTAACGGATAAGAACATAAGAACATAAGAAATTTACAAACGAGAGGAGGCCATTCGGCCCATCAAGCTCGTTTGGGGAGAACTTAACTAATAACTCAGAGTTGTTAAAATCTTATCTAGCTCTGATTTAAAGGAACCCAGGGTTTTAGCTTCCACTACACTAGCAGGAAGACTATTCCATACTCTAACTACATGCTGTGTAAAGAAGTGCTTCCTCAAATTTGTTTTAAAATGTTCTCCCGCTAATTTCCATTTATGGCCACGAGTTCTAGTATTTAGACTAATATTGAAATAGTCATTTGGCTGAACAGCATCCAGACCCGTTAGAATCTATAGAAGTATAGAAGTAATCCAGCAAACTATAGGCCAATCAGTTTAACTAGCATTACTGGAAAAGTAATGGAAGCTATAATTCAAGTGAAAATGGTAGATTACCTAGATGCAAATAACATTATAAAGGATAGCCAACATGGATTTAGGAGAGGTAGATCCTGCTTAACGAATCTACTTGAGTTCTTTGAGGAAGCTACAAGTGAAATTGATCACAAAAAGGCCTATGATGTGATTTACTTAGATTTCCAGAAGGCCTTTGATGTTGTCCCCCACAAACGGCTCTTGCTAAAACTTAAAGCTGCAGGGATTTTAGGAACTGTGGCAGTTTGGATCAAAAACTGGCTAACTGACAGGAAGCAGCGAGTAGTTATTAGAGGCACAATGTCACAGTGGGCCTCCGTTCATAGTGGGGTACCGCAGGGTTCAATTTTAGGACCACTATTGTTCCTAATTTACATTAATGATATTGACACAAATACATACAGTAAATTGGTTAAATTTGCAGACGACACCAAGGTGGGCGGTGTAGCAGATACTGATCTAGCAGCAGAGAGGCTTCAAAGGGATCTGGATTTAATTAGCGAATGGGCTGATACTTGGCAGATGAAATTTAACACAGATAAATGTAAGGTAATCCATGCAGGGAGCAGAAATATAAAGTACAGATATTTTATGGATTCCACTGAAATAAAGGTAGCTGATTACGAGAAAGATCTAGGTATGTATGTTGATGCTTCCATGTCCCACTCTCGCCAGTGTGGGGAAGCAATAAAAAAGGCCAATAGAATGTTGGGTTATATCTCTAGGTGTGTGGAGTATAAGTCAAGGGAGGTGATGTTACACTTATATAATTCCTTGGTAAGACCCCACCTAGAATACTGTGTGCAGGTTTGGTCACCATACCTCAAGAAGGACATTGCTGCTTTAGAAAAGGTGCAACGAAGAGCTACGAGAATGATTCCTGGTCTTAGAGGAATGTCTTATGAGGAGAGGTTAGCGGAACTGAATCTGTTTAGCCTTGAGCAAAGGAGACTAAGGGGGGATATGATTCAGGTCTATAAGATTCTAACGGGTCTGGATGCTGTTCAGCCAAATTACTATTTCAATATTAGTCTAAATACCAGAACTCGTGGCCATAAGTGGAAATTAGCGGGAGAACATTTTAAAACAAATTTGAGGAAGCACTTCTTTACACAGCGTGTAGTTAGAGTATGGAATAGTCTTCCTGCTAGTGTAGTGGAAGCTAAAACCATGGGTTCCTTTAAATCAGAGCTAGATAAGATTTTAACAACTCTGAGCTATTAGTTAAGTTCTCCCCAAATGAGCTTGATGGGCCGAATGGCCTCCTCTCGTTTGTAAATTTCTTATGTTCTTATGTTCATATGTGGGCAGTGTGATGGCACAGCGGTTTCTGCTGCCGCCTCACAGTGAGAAGGTCCTGGGTTTGATCCCCGGGTTGAATGCCCGTTGAGGCTTTCTTTGTGGATCTTGCATGCTCTCCCCGTGTTCGTGTGGGTTAGGGCTAGTTAAGTCTTTGTTCCAAAAGGTCCAGTTGAATTCTGTACATTTTTTGGAAGCTGTGCAGTTGTTACCTAAGGTTATTAAGGTTATTTGTCCCAAGTTGGAGACTAATTTGCTTACTGTATTTTTTCCATTTCAATAGGTAATGTGCTGAAATAATGAAAAAGCAAAATAAACTATCTTGCCACCTGATCTTTTTGTCTTTTTATGTGGTACATATAGATAACTGGTCCTTCCAAAACCAGACAAGGCTTGTTTAGTTATAGCTTAAAAACCTTCAAATTACAGGTTAAATTAAATGTTTTACAGGATATTTAACAACTTATTTTTACAGATAATCATTCAACCTTGAAAAATGTTATTAAACTTACTTAATGTGATAGAAAACTTACAAAACCTGTTGAAGTATGGCATAAATTTGTATTCCTATCAGTTAAAGTTACTGTATTTTAACAGATTTTAACCATCTTAAAATATTTTTCACCGTTAACAGGTTTTGTCTGGCAGACTTTTGACTTATTTTACAGATGTTTTTTACAGTGTGATAACACAGAGAGTTACCTAGAATAAAAGTCTGGACCTCTCAGTTTGGTGAGTAAAGAAAATCTCTTTTATTCCAGCAATTCCAACAAACGCTCCCGTCACACTCTGGCGCTCGGTACCAAGTACCCCGAGCACACAGAGCCACCAGTTGATAAAGCATAACTCCCAATTCCCTATAAGGACTTCTAAGTCCTGATTGGTCACAAAACACCAACAAATGGAGCTCAAACGTAGAGCAGTGTTCAAAACAATCTCTTCTTGCCTAAAGCCTAAGACATAACAGACCCAATATGCCTCCCCTCCCGGGCCTACCAATGTCCAATTTTTCTTCTACACTCCCCCCTTTTGAACACGCGAGATCCGCGCTGTTCACAAATAATCAGAGTCCACGGTGTAGTAGTCCTCTGGACGAAAGCGCAACGGGCAGAAGTGGGCCGGTGGCGGTTGGATGGAACACGAGTCACCAGCGGTGTTGGTGTTGCTGCTGACATTGATGATGACCGGGGGCTGAGGTCCATAGAGCCAGGCAGGAATGGGAGGATCATCCACGTATGGAAAAGAGGGAGCCTGCAGGAACATAAGAGATTTTGCCTGGGAAGACAGAACTAGCAATATGATTAGTAGCAACACTACAAGCAAAAGCAATATACTAAAAACTAATGGTTTAATCACCCCGGATAAACCAGTGAGGAGAACCAATTGTCCCAGCTGTACTCAAACAGGCCATGCTCTTCATGTATCTCAGACAGCTGTTTGTGCACTGCGTCCTCTAGATCCTGCACAGCCTGAGAGGAATCAGGGATGTACGTGCAACATTCTTTCCCCACTATAGCACAAACACCACCTTTCTCAGCTAATAGGAGATCCAATGCCTCACGGTTTTGCAGAGCTACCTGCTTCGCTGTGGATAATTCACCTTTAACGGCCTTCACAGTGTCAAGTGTCTGACTGGTCACTTTTTCAACTGCAGTCTGCAGGGCAGCCACCTCTGTCTGAAGGTCCGCTACACCAAGGGATGGAATAAACCCCAAACCATTGCTCAGTTCGACTAAGAGACCGTCTGCTCCGTGAATAGGCACGCAGTCAGCAGAGCAGCCATGACGGACAAAGAGCCGGAGCATGTTTGATTTAGGACTGCCATATCATGATTGGTGTACGGAATCCCGTAGATTCCACACAATTGTGACCCTCTCGGGGGCCAGTCTTGAAGGAACCACCAGGGTCGGACACGCGTCTGCAGTGGACCCGATGGACCCAGGCGTCGATTCCTTCCACTTTCACTGCGTGAGGGGTCACCATCAGGACCTGGTGTGGTCCCCTCCATCTCGGCGTGGTCCATCTCTTCCCTCTCAAGTCACGAACTAACACCCAGTTCCCTGGTTCGAGCGGTGTCACAGCTTGTAACGGCTTACCGTCCGCATTCCTCCAATTGGCACGAACCTGGTCCCAGGCTGCACCTATCGCTCACCGTAGACCTGTCAGATAAGTCCGAAAATCCCCATCCACGGTCTCCAGTGTAACATATCGTGAGGGAGACAAAACACGCATCGGCCTTCCTGCATCGACCCAGGGCAGGCCTGTCGTCTCTGAAATTTTGGCCAATTTCCGTTTCAGCATTTGATTTGCCCTCTCCACCATCCCTCTAACCTGAGTTCGCCACAGCATGTTTTGGGACTGTGGGGGGAAACCCCATGATGACACGGCGAGAACATGCAAACTCCACACATGGAACCCTGGCAGAAACTCAAACCCAGGTCCCAGAGATGTGAGACGACAGTGCTAAGCACTGCAGCACCGTGCTACCCGCCTCTGGGAACATACTGAGGTTAATTGGAGTTACCAAGTTGACCATAGGTGTGAATGGTGCACACAGGTACACACGTACACAGGCAGGCACTCATGCACACAGGCACGCACGTACGCAGGCATACAGGCATGCATGCACACAGAGACACACAGGCATCATCGGCGATCACTCGCAATCGAGTATGATGGTCCACCTGGGGGGTCCTTATTGTGGATCTTCAGATGGCTGAAGAGGCCAATTCTCGAACCACAAACCTTATCCCAACAGGTGGACGCCTGTGCGTGGCTTCTTTTAATGTGGGGAGACTGGGGCATAAACAGCCACCACACGGTCCTTGACAGAGACAAACCTATTATCAACGGCATGGACTCCAAGACAGCTGAAGGTCCATCTCTGCTGCAGCCTTCTTCCACCTTCACAGCCGTTGTTGTGATCCACCTGCATGCCTGGACACAATCCTCCGCCTGCTCCGCTGTTGAGGTCTTTCTTGAGTCGCGCTTTGTCTGGCACCTCCCCCTCAACCTTACCGCCAAGGGTGACCCTACCAGGAGCGTGGCTCCAGACGGTATCGCTCTCGGGATCTTTGGCACACGCAAGCCTCCCCACCACGACAAGGTGGCGACTCTCCGGAGAAGACACACACAGGCACACAGACAGGTACACCGACAGGCACGCATGCACGCACACAGGCATGCATACAGGTACATACACAGTCAGGGACGCACGCAGACACACACAGACACGCACGCAAACACATACTGGCCGCACAATTGCACACAGGCAGGCACGCACACACACAGGTACGGACACACGCATGTACACAGGCACGCACACACACAGGCCCACACACACGCACAGGCACACAGACAGGGACGCACGCAAGCACACAGGCATACATACAGGCACTTACAGACGCACACATAGGCACGCATGCAGACACATACAGGCACGCACGCACAATTGCACGCAGGCAGGCACACACACACACAGGCCCACGCACGCTCACAGGTACGCAGACAGGCAGGCACGCACGCAAGCACACAGGCATGCACAGTTACACTTGCACACACACGCACAGGCACGCATGCCCACAGGTACGCATACAGGCAGGCACACACGCAGACAGGGATGCACGCACCCAAGCACACAGACATGCACAGTTACACTTGCACACACACACATACACACACACACAGGCATACATACAGGCACACACACACATGCACGAAGGCACGGAGAACACACAGGCACACACGCAGACACACACAGGTACGGACACACGCATGTACACAGGCATGCACAGAACACAGGCACGCGCACACACACAGGCCCACACACACGCACAGGCACGCACGCCCACCGGCACGCATACATACAGGCACGCCACACAGGCACGCACGCAGACACACACAGGCACGCGCGCAGACACACACAGGCACGCACAATTGCACGCAGGCAGGCACGCACACACGCAGGCACACAGACAGGTACAGACACACGCATGTACATAGGCATGCACAGGAACACAGGCAAGCGCGCACACACAGGCCCACACACCCGCACCCAACAATAGATATGACAAGCTTCAGTGAAGGTTCCCATGTCACACACACAGGTTCAGGCTGCCTTGAATTTCATCTAGCAGTCTGAGTACACAAATGCAAATGTGCCAGGGTTCACAGGTAATTGGCATGTTTGCACAACAAAAGGAGGAGGAGAATGGGGCTGAAGGTCTGCGCAGACTTAGGAGGAGCTGTAGGGAGTTCTAGGGGATTTATGCAAATTTGCGCAGGATAGTAGTTCTAGTGCAGGGATTCATAACCCCGGTTGTAAAAGGAGCAAAAATGTGAGCTGCAGCACTTGGTGATGATCCACTTCTCTGTGCCTTCAAACTGGCTCATTTCCACCCCTTGATGGCCATATATTTGACAAGAATTATACATTAATACTTTACAACACTATAGAGAATTAAACTGTGCCTTACTGGCTCTTAAGCTTAGAATCTCTCGATTCACCTTTGGGAACAGACTGGGTCATGTGATTTGACATCTGTCACACACTGGATAACCTGTTACAGTTTTCTTCTACATATCCCATACATGGGGATGGCACAGTGGTGCAGTGGTTAGCCTCTGGGACCATCCATCCATCCATACATCCATTTTCTGAAACCGCTTCTCCTGTTCAGGGCTGCAGGGGCTCCGGAGCAGGACACAAAGCAGGAAACAACCCTGGATGGGGCGCCAACCCATCACAGAGCACACTCACCATTCACTCACACCTACAGGCAATTTGGTAACTTGAGATAGCCTCAGCATGTTTTTGGACTAGGGGCAGAAACTCAAATCCAGGTCCCAGAGATGTGAGGCGACAGTGCTAAGCACTGCAGCACCGTGCCACCCGCCTCTGGGAACATACTGAGGTTAATTGGAGTTACCAAGTTGACCATAGGTGTGAATGGTGCACACAGGTACGCATGTACACAGGCAGGCACTCATGCACACAGGCACGCACGTACGCAGGCATACAGGCATGCATGCACACAGAGACACACAGGCATCATCGGCGATCACTCGCAATCGAGTATGATGGTCCACCTGGGGGGTCCTTATTGTGGATCTTCAGATGGCTGAAGAGGCCAATTCTCAAACCACAAACCTTATCCCAACAGGTGGACGCCTGTGCGTGGCTTCTTTTAATGTGGGGAGACTGGGGCATAAACAGCCACCACACGGTCCTTGACAGAGACAAACCTATTATCAACGGCATGGACTCCAAGACAGCTGAAGGTCCATCTCTGCTGCAGCCTTCTTCCACCTTCACAGCCGTTGTTGTGATCCACCTGCATGCCTGGACACAATCCTCCGCCTGCTCCGCTGTTGAGGTCTTTCTTGAGTCGCGCTTTGTCTGGCACCTCCCCCTCAACCTTACCGCCAAGGGTGACCCTACCAGGAGCGTGGCTCCAGACGGTATCGCTCTCGGGATCTTTGGCACACGCAAGCCTCCCCACCACGACAAGGTGGCGACTCTCCGGAGAAGACACACACAGGCACACAGACAGGTACACCGACAGGCACGCATGCACGCACACAGGCATGCATACAGGTACATACACAGTCAGGGACGCACGCAGACACACACAGACACACACAGGCACGCACGCACAATTGCACGCAGACAGGGACGCACACACGCAAGCACACAGGCATGCACAGTTACACTTGCACACACACACACAGGCATACATACAGGCATGCACACACATGCACAAAGGCACGGACACACACACAGGCACGCACGCAGACACACACAGGCACGCACGCATACACAGGCACGCATGCAGACACATACTGGCACGCATGCAGACACATACAGGCACGCACGCACGCACAATTGCACGCAGGCAGGCACGCAATCACAGAGCACATTCACCATTCAATCACACCTACAGGCAAGATAAATTTATAGAAGTCGCGGATAAGCTTAGAAGCAGAACATCCACGGTGGTATTCTCTGGAATACTTCCCGTGCCACGTGCAAGTCAGGAAAAATTAGCTGAGATTAGGGGATTTAATTGCTTGGCTAAAATGGTGGTGTAGGAAAGAGGGGTTCAGGTTTATGGGGCACTGGAAGACCTTCTGGAACAGGTGGGACCTGTTCAAGCCGGACGGGTTGCATCTGAACCATAGGGGAACCAGTGTATTGGGGAGGCGTATGTGCAGAATAGTTGAGGAATGTTTAAACTAGGGACTGGGGGGGCAGGGAGGTCAGTTAAGAATTTATGTGGTGAGAGACGGAAAGCCCAAATAAAAATTAAAAGTAGACACTGTAAAAGGCCTACCATTAGTGGTCTGTATTTGAATGCTAGGAGTATTAGAAACAAAATTAATGACTTAGAGGCTTTAATTTCTTCAGACAATTACGACATTATAGGAATAACTGAAACATGGATGAGTGACAATGATGGTGATGAATATAATATGGATGGTTATACGTTGTTCCGTAGAGACCGGATAGGCAAGAAGGGAGGTGGTGTTGCAGTATACGTAAAAGAAAACTTGCAGGCAAGGGATCTCACTGATAAAAATAAAAATTCAGAAGCTGTATGGATCAAACTTGATGCTAAAGATTCAAATGGCCTAATTGTCGGGGTTTGTTATAGGGCACCTAATGTAGCTGTAGAGGAAAGCAGAATATTATATGATGATATCAGGATTATGAGTAATAAAAATGATGTGGTGGTTATGGGTGATTTTAATTTACCTGGGATACAGTGGGACACAGTCTCTGGCTCTTCTGTAAATGAACTTGAGATGGTGGAATTAGTACAGGATTGTTTTTTTACTCAGTTTGTTAATACTCCTACCAGGGGAGAAGCCCTTCTTGATCTCGTTTTTTGTAATAACCAGGATAGGATTGGAAAATTTGAGGTTTTAGACCCATTGTACGGTAGTGATCATAACATGGTTAAATTCGAGGTTAATTTTAGTGTCCAAAGAGCAAAGTCTAAATTAAAAGTATACAATGTTAGGAAGGCTAACTTTAATGGTATGAGACGGAAATTAGAAACTGTAAACTGGACAGAGTTAAATAGCAAAACAGTAGAAGAGGCATGGGAATTTTTCAAAAGCACATTGTTGCAAGTGCAAGAGGACTTCATACCTGTTTCCAGCAAAACTAAATCTAGGAAACGACAACCAAGGTGGTTTACTAAGGAAATTAAGAATAAAGTCAGGAGGAAAAGGGCTCTGTTCCACAACTGGAAAATAACTAATGATTTCAAAATCAAGCAGGAGTATCTAAGTCTACAGGCAGAGTTAAAAAATGACATTAGGCTATCAAAGAGGGATGTAGAAAGAAAAATTGCATTGGAGGCTAAGCATGACAGTAAAGGTTTCTTCCAATATTTTAACTCCAAGAGAGCACTAAAAGCTGAAATCACTAATTTACAGAATAGTAAGGGCCTTACAATTGATAACGAAATTGATATGGTAAATGAGTTTAATGATTATTTTTCAAGGGTGTTCACAATAGAGAACACAAGTAACTTACCACCAATTAATACGAATACAGCATCGTCTATGACCAATATATGTATAACTGAGGTTGATGTGATACTAAGCCTAGCTAAACTCAAAATAAATAAATCACAGGGGCCTGATGGCATCTTACCTTTAGTCTTGAAAGAGATGAGGGATATTATTAGCCAACCTTTGACTTTAATATTCCAGAAATCGTTATCTGCGGGTGTGGTACCATCAGATTGGAAGCATGCTAATATAACACCCATATTCAAAAAAGGGGATAGAAGTAATCCGGCAAACTATAGGCCAATCAGTTTAACTAGCATTACTGGAAAAATAATGGAAGCTATAATTCAAGTGAAAATGGTAGATTACCTAGATGCAAATAACATTATAAAGGATAGCCAACATGGATTTAGGAGAGGTAGATCCTGCTTAACGAATCTGCTTGAGTTCTTTGAGGAAGCTACAAGTGAAATTGATCACAAAAAGGCCTATGATGTGATTTACTTAGATTTCCAGAAAGCCTTTGATGTTGTCCCCCACAAACGGCTCTTGTTAAAGCTTAAAGCTGCAGGAATTTTAGGAACTGTGGCAGCTTGGATCAAAAACTGGCTAACTGATAGGAAGCAGCGAGTAGTTATTAGAGGCACTATGTCACAGTGGGCCTCCGTTTATAGTGGGGTACCGCAGGGTTCAATTTTAGGACCACTATTGTTCCTAATTTACATTAATGATATTGACACGAATACATACAGTAAACTGGTTAAATTTGCAGACGACACTAAGGTGGGCGGGGTAGCAGATACTAATCTAGCAGCAGAGAGGCTCCAACGGGATCTGGATTTAATTAGCGAATGGGCTGATACTTGGCAGATGAAATTTAACACAGATAAATGTAAGGTAATCCATGCAGGGAGCAGAAATATACAGTACAGATATTTTATGGGTTCCACTGAAATAAAGGTAGCTGATTACGAGAAAGATCTCGGTATGTATGTTGATGCTTCCATGTCCCACTCTCGCCAATGTGGGGAAGCAATAAAAAAGGCGAACAGAATGTTGGGTTATATCTCTAGATGTGTGGAGTTTAAGTCAAGGGAGGTGATGTTACACTTATATAATTCCTTGGTAAGACCCCACCTAGAATACTGTGTGCAGGTTTGGTCACCATACCTCAAGAAGGACATTGCTGCCTTAGAAAAGGTGCAACGAAGAGCTACGAGAATGATTCCTGGTCTTAGAGGAATGTCTTACGAGGAGAGGTTAGCGGAACTGAATCTGTTCAGCCTTGAGCAAAGGAGACTAAGGGGGGATATGATTCAGGTCTATAAGATTCTAATGGGTCTGGATGCCGTTCAGCCAAATGACTATTTCAATATTAGTCTAAATACTAGAACTCGTGGCCATAAGTGGAAATTAGCGGGAGAACATTTTAAAACAAATTTGAGGAAGCACTTCTTTACACAGCGTGTAGTCAGAGTATGGAATAGTCTTCCTGCTATTGTAGTGGAAGCTAAAACCATGGGTTCCTTTAAATCAGAGCTAGATAAGATTTTAACAACTCTGAGCTATTAGCTAAGTTCTCCCCAAACGAGCTTGATGGGCCGAATGGCCTCCTCTCGTTTGTAAATTTCTTATGTTCTTATGTTCACACACGCAGGCACACAGACAGGTACAGACACACGCATGTACATGGGCATGCACAAGAACACAGGCAAGCGCACACACACAGGCCCACAAACACGCACGCCCACAGGTACGCACACAGGTAGGCACGCACGCAAGCACACAGGCATGCACAGTTACACTTGCACACACACACACACACAGGCATGCATACAGGCACACACACACATGGACGAAGGCATGGACGCACACACAGGCACGCACGCAGACACACACAAGTACAGACACACGCATGTACACAGGAATGCACAGAACACAGGCATGCGCACACACACAGGCCCACACACACGCACTGGCACGCACGCCCATAGGTAGGCATACATACAGGCAGACACACACAGGCACACACGCAGACACACACAGGCACGCGCGCAGACACACACAGGCACGCACGCACGCACAATTGCACGTAGGCAGGCACGCACGCACGCACAATTGCACGCAGGCAGGCACGCACACACGCAGGCACACAGACAGGTACAGACACACGCATGTACATAGGCATGCACAAGAACACAGGCAAGCGCACACACACAGGCCCACACACACTCACCCAACAATAGATATGACAAGCTTCAGTGAAGGTTCCCATGTCACACACAGGTTCAGGCTGCCTTGAATTTCAGCTAGCAGTCTGAGTACACAAATGCAAATGTGCCAGGGTTCACAGGTAATTGCCGTGTTTGCACAACAAAAGCAGGAGGACAATGGGGCTGAAGGCCTGCACGGGCTTAGGAGGAGCTGTATTCTATGGAATTTACGGAAATCTGCGCAGGATAGTAGTTCTAGTGCAGGGATTCATAACCCCGGTTGTAAAAGGAGCAAAAATGTGAGCTGCAGCACTTCCCTTCTAATGGTGATGATCCACTTCTCTGTGCCTTCAAACTGGCTCATTTCCACCCCTTGATGGCCATATATTTGACAAGAATTATACATTAATACTTTACAACACTACAGAGACTTAAACTGTGCCTTACTGGCTCTTAAGCTCAGAATCTCTCGATTCACCTTTGGGAACAGACTGGGTCATGTGATTTGACATCTGTCACACACTGGATAACCTGTTACAGTTTTCTTCTACATATCCCATACATGGGGATGGCACAGTGGTGCAGTGGTTAGCCTCTGGGACCATCCATCCATCCATACATCCATTTTCTGAAACCGCTTCTCCTGTTCAGGGCTGCAGGGGCTCCGGAGCAGGACACAAAGCAGGAAACAACCCTGGATGGGGCGCCAACCCATCACAGAGCACATTCACCATTCACTCACACCTACAGGCAATTTGGTAACTTGAGATAGCCTCAGCATGTTTTTGGACTAGGGGGAGAAACCCCACGATGACACGGCGAGAACATGCAAACTCCACACATGGAACCCTGGCAGAAACTCAAACCCAGATCCCAGAGGTGTGAGGTGACAGTGCCAACCACCATCACCGTGCCACCCACCCCTGGGAACAAACTGAGGTTAACTGGAATTACCAAGTTGACCATAGGTGTGAATGGTGCACAAAGGCAGGCAGGCAGGCAAACAGACAGGCACACACACAGGCACGTGCGAACACAGGCAAGCACACAGGCAGGCACACACACAGGCAGGTATGCAGAGACAAAGGCACGAACGCACGCAGACATGCACACAGGCACGCACGAACATAGGCAGGCACACACACAGGCAGGTACGCTGAGACAAAGGCACAGACACATGCAAACACGTACACAGGCATGAATGCGCGCAGGCAGGCAGAAACGCATGCACGCACACATTAACGCACACAGACATGGACGGACACAGGCAAGCAAGCACACAGGGACGCATGCACGCACACTGGCATGCATGCACACAGGCATGGAAGCACAGAGGCACACACACGTGCACGCCAGCACACGTGCACGCAAGCACACGTGCACGCACACGTGCAGATAAGCAGGCACGAACGCACACACGTACTCAGGCACGCACACAGGCAAGCACGCGCCACGCACCTAGCCACGCAAGCACACAGGTATGCACGCACGCACACAGGCACTCCCGCACACATGCACGCAAGCACACAGGTACGCAAGCACACAGGCAGGCACGCATGCCAGCACACAGGCACAGAGACACGCACACACATAAGCACACAGGCAGGCAGGCACGCAGGCAGTCACACACACACAGGCACGCACACGTGAAGGCACATACACAGGCACGAAAGCACTCAAGCACAAAGGCACACACGCATGCAGGCATGCACACTGGCATGAATTCACACAGGCACGCACAGACACGAATGCACATAAGCACGCACACATACAGGGACGCCCACACATACACGTGAAACCACAAACGCGCACACACAGGCAGTTATGCACATAGGCATGCAAGCACACAGACACGCGCACACACAGGCACGCACACACGCATGCAAGCACACAGGCACAGAGACACGCACACACACAAGCACGAAGGCAGGCACACAGGCAAGCACGAACAAAGGCACACATGCACAAAGGCACACACGCTTGCACGTAGGCACGAACACACAGGCACGCATGCAGGCAGTCACGCACACACACATGCAGGCACGCATGCACGTACACAGGCATGCATGCATGCACACAAGCTCACAGGCAGGAATGCACACAGGCATGCACGCACATTGGCACATACACAGGCACGCACGCACATTGGCACATACACAGGCACGCATGCAGGCACACACACAGGCATGCACGCAGGCTCACAGGCATGCACATAGGGACACATGCATGTAAACACACAGGCACGCACGCAGGCTCATACACAGGCACAAAGGCACTCAAGCACAAAGGCACACAGACACGCACGCACACAGGTAGGCACTTACACAGGCATACACGCATGCACACATGCTGGCAGGCAGGCATGCACACAGGTACGCACGCATGCAAGCACGCCACAGGCACGCAAGCTCACAGGCAGGTATGCACACAGGCACGCATGCACAGACATGCACTCACGCATGAAGGCAAGCACACAGGCACGTACAATAGCATGTGCACAGGCACGCACGCCGACAGAGCCACACACACACAGGCACGAATGCACTCAAGCACAAAGGCATTCACACAGGCATGCATGCACACAGAAAGGCGCTTACACACAGGCACACACGCACGCACACAGGCACGCACACAGGCAGGCATGCACACATGTGCGCACAGCGACACCCAAGCACAAAGGCATGCATGCATGCACACAGACATGCTTCAAGCAGACAGGCAAGCACACAGGCATTTACAGGCACACACGGGTATGAATGCACACAAGAACGCATGCAGGCACACACACGGGCACGAACGTACACATGCACTCAGGCACGTACACACGCAAGCAGGCATGCAGGCACACAGGCAGGCACACAAGCGACACAGGCGCGAACGCAGGCACACACGCAGACAGCCAGGTATGCACGCACACAGGCAGGCATGCAGGTACGGCCACAGGCACTCACACAGGCACACACACAGGCATGAACGCATGCACGCACTGAGGCACACACACACACACACAGGCACGCACGCACACAAAAACTCTACAAAAACTCTGGTTCTAAGCTAGGTGTCCTTAACCCAGGACTTCCAAACATAAGCAAAACAGAGTTACATTATTATTATTATTATTATTCATTATTATTAGCATTAATAAGATTCCCCTTACATTGCTAATAGGAAAGACATAAATGGATGTAGGGAAGAAACATGTTTACAATTTAAAGTGTTTTAGAGATGTTGTAAGTATGTATGTGAAGGGTACAATGGGGCTAATCCCACAATGATTTAAAACAATTTGACAAATTCAAATAAGAGGCTGAGAAGGATGTTCAGCTTCAGCAATCGGCTCTCGTGGGGTCTAATTTTGCCATTTTTTGCCTTTCTTCTGTTTCCCATGCGTTGTCTGCAGGGGCACCTTCACCACATTGCCATTTGATGTGGACACCTTCACACTGCCTGCTTCGAGATCATTTATGTTGAGGTGTTCCACTAATAATTTGTCCACTTTAGTTTCAGCAATGTCCCAATTAACAGCATTCAGCTGGAATTCACTGTCTACAACTTCTATCTCCAAATCCATCATTTCCAATTCAAATACTGAATTAAAACCCCTCTCTGCAGTCTCCTCCAATTTGACTTCTCCAATTTCTATTCCTACAATTTCAAATTTACCATTACTTTGATTTACATCATCAAGCTCAAACTGGCAGAGGTCGACCAATACGGCTTCTATTTTCAGCCTGTCTTGGTGGTCGTCTGCAGGCTTTATGGAGACTGTCCTTTCATTTAACACAAAGACCTCTAACCCATGCACGTCTAACCCCTTATCCTCCCAAGGCTGGTTGGTGGGTGGAGTTGCTGGGGAGCACTCTTTTGCTTCACCCCAGCAGATGATTTCATCCCATTTGTCCCAGGCTGCCCAATACACATCATCCGTCCAGCTAACTGCCTTGGCAATTGCCTTTCGGTTGTGTCACACGTTCAAACTGTCAGCCTGGTCAGAGGGTGATTCTGCTGGGGAGCACAGCTCTTCCTCATCTCCCCGGTCAATCACCTCTCCCCACTTGTCCCATGTTGCCCAGTACTGGTCATCACTCCAGCTGACAGCTTTCGCCATTCGTCTGATTCTGAATGAGGAAAAACAACATACAGGTAATGCAATGGAGCTGTCAGTCACTCCTGACACATGGAATACAGGTCAGGACTGATTGGCTGAAGAGTCCTCACACCTGGGTTTGAACAGCTGACCTACAGGTTATCCCAAAAACCTGCATACACACCGGCCCTTTGCGGATAAGATTGGTCACCCCTGTTTTAGGGGTTAGGGTAAGAATTTTAGGGGTTTTTTTGGGGCTAGCGTTAGGGCTATCTATTAGCACTATCCTCCTGACTCTCGGGCTTTTGTTTGGTGTGCATGTGTTATTTCCTTTAGCCATTTAGGATTAGTAGGACCTCATAATCATAAAAACCAAACATTTTTTTGAACAATTAATAGTTTTAAACAAAAATGATGTCCTTATATGAGGACGTAGGGTCTCAGGAGGTTAAGGTAGCCTAACTCGACAAAGTACTGTAGCTCAACTCGACAGAACACCGGAACCATCCGCATCTGAATGTAACATGAAAGCGCAGGAAAGCACATGCAGAAAACTTAAATATCAATACGAAACTATAGCTAACTTGCACATAAAATTTTGATAGAATTAACGCAGTAGCCCGAAACAGTAAACATATTTTAATATACATGCAAGTTTGACAGATACTAAATAATAAGATCATTTATACGATAATATGGGAGCAGAAACTTAACGTACCTCGCCATCTTGGTCCAGAAATGGAAGTGAGGCTGCGTGTTTCAAACTGGCAGCGTATGTCCCACATGCCATATGATGCCTAATACGTAACCAAGCAAAGCGGCCATAATGTGATTAAATAATAACATACCAATAATTCGCGTTGTTATGTAATAATAAGAACAGAATTCTATAAGATGAATTTTAAAGATTAGTATACAACAGCATAAAAATGATGACACTGAAAGTTTGATTAATCACACGATCAGCTCTGGATAATATCAAACAATGACTTAAAGAGACACGTGAAATGAAGTGATAAATACACGTGAAATATAAAGTGATATCGGTACGTCAAAACGTTATGTTACACACACCGCCCAACAATTCAAGAAGCTAGATTAAGGCCGTATTCACAATTTACCCGTGTGCCTTATACTGTAACCGAGCACGATTATCCCCGGCTGGTCTGCACTCTCCACATTGCACTTAATGATCCTGGCCTGAGCGATTTTTTGTGTTGAAGAAAACGAGCGAAGGGAAGTGCTGTGGCATAACTGACTGAAATTCATGATTAATGCCTTTATTTTACGGCTTATCTGGAGTCGTTTTCAGCACGATGTCACACATAGATTAATTGACTATGCAATGCAGCGATTTTTATTTATTGACATTTACCAAAGAGTTTTTGCAGACTAGCTGCATGTTATACCGCCATTGAAAAGGTACCATGCTACCGCATTTTTGAAAGCTGTTGTGTATTACATTTCATTAGTACAGGTGTTTTGACATTATAGCATACCTATCAGAATAGCACACTCTCAGTTAAAGCGCATGCGTAGAACAGAATTACATGTCCGCTAGCTCATAAATGTAGCATATTGCTGCAAGAATTTTCGACAGAAAGTAAGCAATTATGCTTTCCGGTTATTACGTGCAGTTACAGTTATAATAATAATTGATACTTTTATTGATCCCTGTGGGGAAATTGTCTTCTTTACACCTCCCTCAATTTGCTCTTTATAAATCAAGCTCTATGTGAAAGACAGTCACCTGTGTGGGCCCCCAGGAAGCTGGGTACATGTTAAGGGCCTTGCTAAAGGACGTGCTGAGGTTGGGTTTGGACCGGTGACCTTCTGATTACAGGCACAAGGACTTAGCCCATGTACTGAGCCACACACCCCCCCCCCCCCCCCAGTTGTGTATTAGTAGCATTTATGATGTTTCTCTAATGTGAGCTAGTACATAACCCAGCTAGTACCAACCGTTGCAACAATACTCTAGTTTTCTGTCATACTCATTGTTTTATTTTCTTGCATTGTCCATTTTTGTTCATAGTCTTTAATATTCCAAATAACGACAATTTCAGATAACTACTGGAACAATGAGTTCTGGAGGGGAGCAAGCTCCGTTACATGCTATAGATATGTTGATCTGATACCTTTCCGTATCAGATTGTTACCACTGTTAAAAACCACAGGTATTTTATTCTGATTGTATGTATTTCCTTATTAGGGCACATTAGTTACTCCTGTTAAAAAATCAGTTTATTCTGACATTGTAAATTTCCTGAAGAGTTTACCCTCTTTAAAATGATGGAGTTCCACTTGTGCCAAAAATATGCTGATATGCATATGAGCTTTCCGTTTCTGCCAAAAATATGTAAACAGCACACAGTCCATGTCGGCTGAGCATGTGACAAAGCATTTGTCTGTGACGACTCTATTTTGTCAATGAGTTTGTCTGTGGAGCCCCTGAAGGAACCAAAAGGTGTCTGCTAATTAGATACCCAGGAATAAACTGTGTGGCCCCTGCCCAAGCATTGCTGCCCAAACAGCAGTCTCCTCCTTATGCCGCCGAGGGAGGAGTAGCAACTGGTTCCCCTGCCCCTTCCCCTCTCCCCCCTGCAGATGAGGATCATAACCATTCAGCGCCCGACTCCACCTCCTTATCAGTGACGACGTGCCGCGGTCAAAAACTCAGGCAGTAGGACGAGGCAGAAAAAATTCTTGCCCCTATGTTGTTATTTACAAATCCTCAAGAGGGAGATAACTTTGGTCATCTGACACTGTAGATGAAGGAGTTGAAGGACATTGTCAGTGACCTGCTGGATCCCAGGCAGAACAGACCTCGCTATGTGGCAGCCCTTCTGATACAGGTCGCCCCGTGCATGGACTGGATGATGATGCATCAGTTTAAGCAGGAGCCTAGTAAATCCTGCGAGTGCTACACCGAACGACTGATGGCAGCTTTCTCCAACTACAGTGGGATGGACCGCCCAGCGAACCAAGAGTGTATGTGATGTAAAATACACTAAGAGAGCTCAGTTCCTTTAAAGAGAGGTACTTATAATACTCTGTATTAGTTTTCGTGAGCTGTCCTCTTAAAAAGTACAACACCAGTGCTCCATATTCAAATTGTCCCATGAAAAACTACAACCTCCAAACATCAAACTACATGCTTCTATGTCACCTACACTTCAGACTTCATCCTCAAAATCAAAGCAGTATTAACACAAGCAACATCCATCACTTAAAGCCAATATAAGTCTGCTACAACTGGACTTATATCTAAGCAAAACAAACATTTTATGTTCAAGTTTTCTTAAAACTACTGAAACAAATAAATGGCTGCCCTACAGTTCCGCTGTTTTGTTTGTCACCCTGAATTATGTCCTTCATAGTGTGGAAAAAACCGAAGGCTGAGGAATGTTACGTAACACAGCTAGAATGCAATAACTCTCTCTGGTGTAATTCACTGTGTGGTCTTAAGTGTGGTGTCTTCTTCATAACACTCCCTAACTCTTGTATTCATGACCATGAGATAGGGTGGGCTGCTTTTCTTCCTTGCTTTGGCTAGTATTCCTCCCTTTCCTCCCAAGCCTTGGTTGGTGGTTCAGGCAGCATCACCTTGTTTTAGTAGACCCAGGTGCCATACATTTTGAAAGTAGGCTCAAGTGCACAAAATGTTCTAGCAGAAGTCTTAGACAAACTCTGAATTACAAAGTAAACTGACTCCTTCTGAAGCTGTGAGAAATTGTTCATCTGTATTTGCTGCATTGTCACTTGTTGATATGCGTGTGCCCTGCTCCAGCAGTAAAGGGGAGATCGCGTGCAGAGCTGGTTTTCTGTAGGTCTGAGTAAAAATAAAATATCCTCTTCATACAGGAACCAAGTCTATGGCTGGAAATTTCTGCAACAGAGCCATTTAGTTATTTCTAGAAAAACATATAGAGCCAATGAAGGAACCTGAAGTCATAGTAACACAGGTCACTGTCCGTGGTGCTGAATTCTCTACTAGATGGGCTGGTGCTGAATGAATAGGACAGCTGGCCAACGTGTCTGTGTTCTTCCACTGACTGGCACCCTGACAACGAGGGGGAAAAATTCATACAGTAAATTAGTTAACAATAATTAGTAATCACGTATAGTTCTCATTTATCATGATGTAAAATTCAAAAACCATTTCTGACTATTAATCTGCACATTTTAATAATTTAATTAATATTACCTAATTTGTTTATCATTTTCTGCAATCACTGTGCGTTAAAGCAAGTTTTAAAACTAGCTGTGAAATTGTTGATGCTGTTGTTGATCTGAATGTTGCTGACGGAGCCTTAGGATACGTCTTCATACAGATGAGTGAGGGGATGGATGCACTATTCTATGGAGGCCTCTGAAGAGAAAAAATGATCCCAATTTTATATTGAGAGGGATGGTTAATTCCATTTTAATGCAGACTGCGTTAAAAGTCCCTGTTCTGCCGTTGATCTTTTGCATGCATGCTATCATGTATTAGTTTACTCTGTATTTTGATCACGTCAAACTAAAGAATTTTTGGTCGTATTTTTGTTCCTAATTTTGAAGTAATTGTAAAATAAAAATGTTGTTCTTTTCCGCCGCCATGCTTCGTCTTACTTGTGAAGGTTATGCTTGCATTGAACTTGCTTTGTAGACAGTAAGATCCTGCCGGCATTAATTCTCCACTGTGTGGTAATTTTGAGAAATTGCGCACGTTTCTTATCCCGTCAGAATCGGTAAAACTAACGCCATGCGAATGTGTCTTAGCGCAGAGTTTAGAATATTTACGGTTTCCGGTCAATGAAGGCAGTTTGAAATAAAACAAAAACGTTTAAACTTTCTGGATGCGCAAACTCTCGCTCTTGGCAAGATGGTGCAGATAGTTGAGATAAAGGACTGTTATTCGATGAGAATTCGAATCCATCACTCCTTAAACATGGAGAACATGGATCCAGAAGGTATTAATGATTATAATGATTAAATGATAATAAAGTTGTAGCTCCTGGTATGTGACAAACGAAATGAACGGCCAAGTCTGCATTGGCCTAATGCTTGTTAGTCTTGAGGTAAAGCTGATAAGTAACACCTTTGGTTTTCGAGGTAAAATAACCGACCTGTTGAAAAATTCAACTTTTATCTACAGAAATGAATGTATTTAGAACTGCAAACGGATACATTGGAAGCGGAGTTTTAAAATGAGAAAATGTAACGATGTGATAGGAAATGCCGTTCGTTATACTCCCCTTCTGTCTCCCATTCTTGCTCATCTTGTTTAAATAATAAGAAAATGAAAAGCAAGATCACTGTTAGTGACAAAAGTGCAGGACTAAATGTGTTTCATTTAATATTTATTCATTTGGATATGTGTGAGAGTAAGCGTATGCATGGATGTTGTCTTCTGGTTTAGCTTTCTTAGCTTTATCAGTAATTCACATTATTTCATTTATCTGACAATCTGAAGCCCATGGACTCATTTTAAACGGATTTTGTAGTAGAGTATTTATCCAGTTATTGTCATGTTCTTATATATCTCTCTGTGTTCCATTTTGTCCCAGTTCATGAGTTTTTGGAGGACAAGTTCATCTCCATTCTGGTCGTGAACTTCGAGAGGAGCCCACTGACCATGGAGAACTTGCAGTCTCTGGCCCTCAGTGTCCCTTCATTTTATTGGCGGCTCACTGGGGAGGAGCTGGATCCCAGCCTATTGCACGTAGCACCTGCACGACTGCAAGTGGTACATCATGGTACAGAGACTGGTGTCCAGCATGGGGATGGAGAATCACCAGCTGAGGAGGATGACCATTACGGACAGGAGCTGCCATCATCCAGCTCTATAAGGGAGGCTTCCCCTGCAGCTCCAGCATCCACGACTGAGGATGCTAATGGGCTTCCTGAGGCTCTCCCCTTGGCCTGGGGTGAAGATGAGCCCTCATCTCCATCCTTATCTGTGCCTTCTGACACTCAACCTGGAAGTCAGATTGAGCCAGAACATGCTGAGCCCTCCAGCTCCACCTTCTGGATCCCTGTGGGCCCTAACAGCACGTGGCAGCAGCTTGAGATCGAAGGCCGCAACTACCTGCGGAAGCTGGATGAGCTCAGTATCTCCGATGGACTCTGGAGCATTACGGACTACGGTGATGATCACACCGTGGTCATGTCCGTGCATGTCTCCGTGCATGTGAGCAGTTCTCTGCGAACATGGGGCGTGAGGCAGGAGGAGAGGCCTCCTCAGAGGCCCGCTGGCACCAGACAGAGGAAGCGCAAGGCCGAGCCCGACGACACCAGCGGCTCAAGTTCTCCTCCACCGCACAAGAGGCCCATGCGCTTCTGACTTGATTCCATGTTTTTACGATGTAAGTGACATTTTTATTTCAACATAATTAGAAGATCCCGCAGGAAAATATTAGTCAGTTACTTAATAAATGACCAAAAAGTAGTTGAATAGGACAGCTGGCCAACGTGTCTGTGTGCTTCCACTGACTGGCACCCTGACATATAATGATTTTTAACAACGAGGGGGAAAAATTCATACAGTAAATTAGTTAACAATAATTAGTAATCACCTATAGTTCTCATTTATCATAATGTAAAATTGAAAAACCTTTTCTGACTATTAATCTGCACAATTTAATAATTTAATTAATAGTACCTAATTTGTTTATCATTTTCTGCAATCACTGTGCGTTTAAGCAAGTTTTAAAACTAGCTGTGAAATTGTCGATGCTGTTGTTGATCTGAATGTTGCTGACAGAGCCTTAGGATACATCTCTATACACATGAGTGAGGGGATGGATGCACTATTCTATGGAGGCCTCTGAAGAGAAAAAAATTATCCCAATTTTATATTGAGAGGGATGGTTAATTCCTTTTTAATGCAGACAACGTTAAAAGTCCCTGTTCTGCCGTTGATCTTTTGCATGCATGCTATCATGTATTAGTTTACTTTGTATTTTGATCACATGTCAAACTAAAGAATTTTTGGTTGTATTTTTGTTCCTAATTTTGAAGTAATTGTAAAATCAAAATGTTGTTCTTTTCCGCCGCCATGCTTCGTCTTACTTGTGAAGGTTATACTTGCATTGAACTTGCTTTGTAGACAGTAAGATCCTGCCGGCATTAATTCTCCACTGTGTGGTAATTTTGAGAAATTGCGCACGTTTCTTATCCCGTCAGAATCGGTAAAACTAACGCCATGCGAATGTGTCTTAGCGCAGAGTTTAAAATATTTACGGTTTCCGGTCAATGAAGGCAGTTTGAAATAAAACAAAAACGGTTAAACTTTCTGGATGCGCAAACTCTCGCTCTTGGCAAAATGGTGCAGATAGTTGAGATAAAGGACTGTTACTCGATGAGATTTCGAATCCATCACTCCTTAAACGTGGAGAACATGGATCCAGAAGGTATTAATGATTATAGTGATTAAATGATAATAAAGTTGTAGCTCCCGGTATGTGACAGACGAAATGAACGGCCAAGTCTGCATTGGCCTAATGCTTGTTAGTTTTGAGGTAAAGCTGATAAGTAACACCTTTGGTTTTCGAGGTAAAATAACCGACCTGTTGAATAATTCAACTTTTATCTACAGAAACAAATGTATTTTGAACTGCAAACGGATACATTGGAAGCAGAGTTTTAAAATGAGAAAATGTAACGATGTGATAGGAAATGCCGTTCGTTATACTCCCCTTCTGTCTCCCATTCTTGCTCATCTTGTTTAAATAATAAGAAAATGAAAAGCAAGATCACTGTTAGTGACAAAAGTGCAGGACTAAATGTGTTTCATTTAATATTTATTCATTTGGATATGTGTGAGAGTAAGCGTATGCATGGATGTTGTCTTCTGGTTTAGCTTTCTTAGCTTTATCGGTAATTCACATTATTTCATTTATCTGACAATCTGAAGCCCATGGACTCATTTTAAACTGATTTTGTAGTAGAGTATTTATCCAGTTATTGTCATGTTCTTATATATCTCTCTGTGTTCCATTTTGTCCCAGTTCATGAGTTTGTGGAGGACAAGTTCATCTCCATTCTGGTCGTGAACTTCGAGAGGAGCCCACTGACCATGGAGAACTTGCAGTCTCTGGCCCTCAGTGTCCCTTCATTTTATTAGTTGGATCCCAGCCTATTGCACGTAGCAACTGCACGGCTGCAAGTGGTACATCATGGTACAGAGACTGGTGTCCAGCATGGGGATGGAGAATCACCAGCTGAGGAGGATGACCATTACGGACAGGAGCTGCCATCACCCAGCTCTAGAAGGGAGGCTTCCCCTGCAGCTCCAGCATCCACGACTGAGGATGCTAATGGGCTTCCTGAGGCTCTCCCCTTGGCCTGGGGTGAAGATGAGCCCTCATCTCCATCATTATCTGTGGCTTCTGACACTCAACCTGGAAGTCAGATTGAGCCAGAACATGTTGAGCCCTCCAGCTCCACCTTCTGGATCCTTGTGGGCCCTAACAGCACATGGCAGCAGCTTGAGATCGAAGGCCGCAACTACCTGCAGAAGCTGGATGAGCTCAGCATCCCCGAGGGACTCTGGAGCATTACGGACTACGGTGATGATCACACCGTGGTCATGTCCGTGCATGTCTCCGTGCATGTGAGCAGTTCTCTGCGAACATGGGGCGTGAGGCAGGAGGAGAGGCCTCCTCAGAGGCCCGCTGGCACCAGTCAGAGGAAGCGCAAGGCCGAGCCCGACGACACCAGCGGCTCAAGTTCTCCTCCACCGCACAAGAGGGCCATGCGCTTCTGACTGGATTCCATGTTTTTACGCTGTAAGTTACATTTTTATTTCAACATAATTAGAAGATCCCGCAGGAAAATATTAGTCAGTTTAGGGCTGGACAATAATTCGATATCAATATATATCGCGATAGAATTTTTTTCAATAACGGTGATACGATTTTTAAACACATTTCCTATATTTCGATATACATTTGAATATATATATATTCATATATATTCGTGTATATATATATTCATATATATTCGTATATATATATATATACACACACACACAGTCGAACCCACTTATCTCGTCCTCGGTTAACTCGCCAACCCTATTAAGTTGACGTTTTTGAAGTGGAACCGCCAAATTCGGCACTTAACATTGGTTATCTCGATCCCCGTGACGATTCGCCGGCTTTTAAAAATGTATCACAAGTGCTAAACAGCGCGTATTCAAATCGCATTCGCAGGGTAATTTGCTAAACAACGCAGCTGTGAAACGCGATCCAGGTAAAACTTTTTTAGACAGCATAAATAATATTGAAGCATTTGTTTTCAAGCAGACTGTTAAAGGCAAAAGCAACAAAGCATTTTAGAAACCATAGTAACCGCGTGTATGATACTTATCAGAGCTGTGTCAGAGAGAAATGACTCGTGAATTTAATTTTGACACTGGTTAGCTTTTTGTAAAAACGAACTACAGTACAACCCGCAGGTTTTTTGTGAGCGATCTTTGTGTTTTCAATTTTGGAGAATATAATTAAAGGTTTGTATCGAGAAACGACGGTGGTTTTTATTGTATACTAGTAAATTTCTGCTGTTAGTTGGTGCATATGCCTTTTGTTAGCCAATATGTATGTCGGGGCCGGCTCTACGCTGGGGCAACGCCCCCTTAAGCAAACGTCCTGCCCCCTTAAATCAAACTTTTAGAAGTTGAGGAAGAAAATAATAATTACCCACAAACTGAATATGGACAAGATTTACTACAGTAGCTGAAAAATCCACTGAAAAAGGCACAAACGAGATGATAAGTTTCACTTCTTGTTCGCTCTTTCTGTTTGTGCGCGGGCTCACACTGCACTCGGCAGAGATCCCCCACTCACCCTCCCCCCAGCTAAACATCCAATCACTGTTAGTATGCAAATGAGTCCGTTTCTCAGTAGGCAGGGCAGAGCGAAATGAGCTGCGCGATTGCGGGAGGGGAAGCAGCAATCTCTCTCGTCAAAATCATAACGACTCGTGAGATCATGGTTCGAATTATTTTTGTCTATTTGGGGGGGTCTTGATCGGGGGGTACTGTACCCTCCAGTACCCCCCCGATCAAGACCCCCCCAAATAGACAAAAATAGCAGTTTGGGGGGGGGGGGTCTTAACATTTTTCTTTTGTTTTTTTTTTTTAAAAGAAAGATAACCTCACCTTGTAGGAAAATTTTATGTAAAACTATTTCAGACACCCCTAGTGTGGACCGTACCATTTTAACCACCTCGGCGCTAGAAGCAGCTTAGCCAGTCGGTTACGTCATTCATTCTCATTGAGCGACTTGTTCGTTGTGATTTCAAGATTTCAAGATTCTTTATTCGTCACATACATAGTTATAACAAGTACAACATGTAGTGAAATGAACCCTGACCGATCCTATTTTTCAGTTTTATATTTCAAGACTCGGTGAATTGATTTTTTCTTTTTCATAACTTAGCCTACCCTTTTTAGTTTTGGTAATATTGGCAATAGTGAAAAGTGTTTTGTTGGGTTCAAATATGTTTGATATAGGCCATCCAATTAAGGTAAATGTCATGTTTTTACTTGTTTTAATCTGATGAGGAATATTTTATTTTATTTTTTGTTGTTTTACTTTTCAGTTTTCCCCCTGAGGGATTGCCACCTTATGTGGTCAGGGGGTTTGCGTGCCTCAGTGACCCTAAGAGCTACACCAGCAGAAGCTTAGCCTTCAGGTGGGACACCCAAGTTGGACAGGTCTTAGGGTAGAGGCCTGACAAAGTGCAATCCAATTACATGACAAAAACTGTTATCCAGAGCACCACCCCACCCCTTTACCGCCTTTGTCGCCACCATGTGCCCCCTTCACATTTATGTCTGCCCCCTCATATATGCATGTCTAGAACCGGCCCCGATGCATGTACATATTTATATTATGCCGATCACGTCAAACAAATCGCGGCAATGCCAAAAACACCAAAAACCTGTGCATGTACATTCTCAGTTATTAATGCACATAAATAAATTTCAAGCACATGTTAATATATTGCTGCCATATTGGTTTTCGGTTATCTCGATCATCGGTTATCTCGACGCTTTTTGGCAACCTCCTAGGCCGGCGACATAACTGGGTTCGACTGTATATGAATTATCAGCCTGTTCTAGTTTAAATGGAAATATATTATTGTTAATAAGCTGAGTCTAAGAGTTTTATTTATTTGATAGTTTATTTCACATTTCTTGTTTGTACAGGCTAAATACAAATAAAAAGTGAACCTTATTTTTTTTTGTACTGTTTTTATAAAAAAAAAAAATTCTATAATTTTAATAGGAGGAGCCTGGAGGTATTATAGACTTTGCAAATTCAGTTTGCAGACATCCATTGTGTGTGTCCTCGGCAGTTTTTTTCCTGAGGCTATATAATATTGTCCATATCGATATCGGAATTATACCGTATCGACCAAAATTAAGAAATATATCGTGATATAATTTTTTGCCATATCGTCCAGTCCTAAGTCAGTTACTTAATAAATGACCAAAAAGTAGTTGAATAGGACAGCTGGCCAACGTGTCTGTGTGCTTCCACTGACTGGCACCCTGACATATAATGATTTTTAACAACGAGGGGGAGAAATTCATACAGTAAATTAGTTAACAATAATTAGTAATCACGTATAGTTCTCATTTATCTTAATGTAAAATTCAATAACCTTTTCTCACTATTAATCTGCACAATTTAATAATTTAATTAATATTACCTAATTTGTTTATCATTTTCTGCAATCACTGTGCGTTTAAGCAAGTTTTAAAACTGGCTGTGAAATTGTTGATGCTGTTGTTGATCTGAATGTTGCTGACAGAGCCTTAGGATACGTCTCTATACACATGAGTGAGGGGATGGATGCACTATTCTATGGAGGCCTCTGAAGAGAAAAAAATTATCCCAATTTTATATTGAGAGGGATGGTTAATTCCTTTTTAATGCAGACAACGTTAAAAGTCCCTGTTCTGCCGTTGATCTTTTGCATGCATGCTATCATGCATTAGTTTACTCTGTATTTTGATCACATGTCAAACTAAAGAATTTTTGGTCGTATTTTTGTTCCTAATTTTGAAGTAATTGTAAAATAAAAATGTTGTTCTTTTCCGCCGCCATGCTACGTCTTACTTGTGAAGGTTATACTTGCATTGAACTTGCTTTGTAGACAGTAAGATCTTGCCGGCATTAATTCTCCACTGTGTGGTAATTTTGAGAAATTGCGCACGTTTCTTATCCCGTCAGAATCGGTAAAACTAACGCCATGCGAATGTGTCTTAGCGCAGAGTTTAAAATATTTACGGTTTCCGGTCAATGAAGGCAGTTTGAAATAAAACAAAAACGGTTAAACTTTCTGGATGCGCAAACTCTCGCTCTTGGCAAAATGGTGCAGATAGTTGAGATAAAGGACTGTTACTCGATGAGATTTCGAATCCATCACTATACTGTATATGTCAGGGTGCCAGTCAGTGGAAGCACACAGACACGTTGGCCAGCTGTCCTATTCAACTACTTTTTGGTCATTTATTAAGTAACTGACTAATATTTTCCTGCGGGATCTTCTAATTATGTTGAAATAAAAATGTGACTTACAGCGTAAAAACATGGAATCCAGTCAGAAGCGCATGGGCCTCTTGTGCGGTGGAGGAGAACTTGAGCCGCTGGTGTCGTCGGGCTCGGCCTTGCGCTTCCTCTGACTGGTGCCAGCGGGCCTCTGAGGAGGCCTCTCTTCCTGCCTCGTGCCCCATGTTCGCAGAGAACTGCTCACATGCACGGAGACATGCACGGACATGACCACGGTGTGATCATCACCGTAGTCCGTAATGCTCCAGAGTCCCTCGGGGATGCTGAGCTCATCCAGCTTCTGCAGGTAGTTGCGGCCTTCGATCTCAAGCTGCTGCCACGTGCTGTTAGGGCCCACAGGGATCCAGAAGGTGGAGCTGGAGGGCTCAGCATGTTCTGGGTTCACTGGGTTCGTTTCGAGGGACGAAAAATCCTTTTTTTCGCCGATTACAGCGGCCAGACGGCTCGAGCTCGCAAGGCTATGTCCCCCGTTCTGAAGAAGGCTCGGGAAGCTGGTGTTCCTGCTTTTCTGTTGTACCCGACTAAAGTTCGCCTTTCTTTTGCGGGTAACCAGTGGTTTTTTACCGACCCAGAAGAAGCTCTTCAGGCAATCGGCGCTTTCACCTCCACCGGGTCCTGGCCAATTTAATATGCCTATTCGGTCTGCTTTGTTGTTTGCCTGTTATTATATTGCGGTCACACTGTGCGTGTGGAGTATATAAATCGGGTGCTTTTCTGTTAACGATTTTGTGTCTGTTCTATAGTTGATTTTGCTTTGTAGTTTACGCCGGGGGTGGCCGGCGGGCTTGAGTATTCACGCATGCCTTACCCCCTGCGTGTCACGCGCTGGCTTTTGGCCCCGCGCTGTTCTGGGGGGATGGGGGGGAGGGGGGTGTTTTGTGGTTGTTTTGCCTTGGGGTTCGCGCCCTTCGGCTCATTGGATGATGGTGTTCTTTCTTATGGGGTGTTAGGGGTTTGTATTACTGGAGCTTATTTGTTTATGGGTTGTCTGTTTTCACTAATTCCTTCTCTAACGATGTGCTACTCTATTGACGTCTCCCTCTTTGTCTCTCTCTCTCCAGTATTGTGCTGTGGATCTATGTCTTTTATAGCTGCTGATGGCTAACTTAGTTATGGCTACCTGGAACGTGAGTACGCTTTCGACCCCTCAGAAGCGCTCTAGTGTCACAGACATTTTGTTTAGAAATAGGGTGGACATTGCTTTTTTGCAGGAGACACATTTGGAGTGCATTGGTGCATTTGGACCAAGCGCATGAGGCTCGTATCGCCAGGGTGCGGGCCGAACGCAATGGTTTACTTTTGCGTAAGGCTGAATTTCTTGTACATCGCACTAGGACACGGTATTACGCTAGTGGCCTGGTAAGTTGTTGGCGCTTAGGCTCCGCCAGTGTGACACTTTTCAAGTGTAAAATTCAAGGATGGAGCTGTAACCACCAACCCTTCTGAAATTAATGACCGTTTTCTTGATTTCTATAAGGATCTCTACTTATCCGACAGCCCTCCATCTCAGACAGCCCTGGACTCGCCTTTTTCCCTGGCTTCTCTCCCTATACTTGCTCAGCAGGATGCCTTACTACTGGAAGCCCCCATTACATTTTGTGAGCTCACTGAGGCCCTTAAGTCATTTTCTAAGAATAAAGCTCCTGGGATGGATGGTATTCAAGCTGAGGTGCTGCTCACCTTCTGGGCACAGTTAGCCTCCCCTCTGTTTCGTATGCTGTCCTCCGCCATACGCTCCTCTCAGCTCCACCCCGCTTTAAATTCTGTGATAATCTCTTTGCTTTTAAAACAGGGCAAAGACTCTGCTGATTGTTCCAGCTACCGTCCCCTATCTTTAATGAACTCTGATGTTAAGCTATTGGCTAAGGTGTTGGCTCGCCGCCTTCAGTTAATGATAGCTAAGATTGTACATCCCGATCAGACTGGTTTTATTTCAGCTCGCTACGCAGCCGACAATATGCGTCGTCTTCTGCATATTGTTAAAAATGATTATTCTTCCTCTCCTCCCACTGCTCTTTTCTCATTGGATGCCGAGAAGGCCTTTGACAGGCTTAATTGGAGTTTCCTCTGGGAAATTTTTTTTTTGCCCCGCTTAAATTTCTTAAGTGCTATGCTTCCTTTGCCGCCCCCTTCCCACTTTTTGAAAGATGTCCGGTCGACAGTAACGTCCTTTCTCTGGAATGCCCGCAAGCCTCGCATAAGGTACTCCTTTCTTACTCTTTCTAGAGATGATGGGGGTCTCGCTCTACCGGAATATGAATGGTACCACTGGTCCTTTGTTCTCCGTTCGGTCTGGCACTGGCTTCAGCCTCCCCCATCACCGCCTTCCTGGTTTCCAGTAGAGGAGAATCTGGCGCGTCCGCATCAGCTGCAACATCTCCCTTTTCTCTCCCTGAAAGCTAAGGCAGCTAAACCTGTGCTAGGCTCAATTGTGTCTTATGCTGTGCAGATTTTCCATCGGGTCGAGAAGCGCACTGGCTCTGTCCCTGTCTGGCACTCAAATACACCAGTATTTCTTAATAGAGCGCTTAACATTGGTGGTCAGCCCATCACAAACTCCCGGTGGATCTCGTCCGGAATCCGTGTTTTGGGTGATCTATTTGATGACTCTGGCCTCCTCACGTTCCAGGCTCTCAGCTCTAAATTTCCTATCCCTCTTTCTTCCTTCTTTTTCTTTCTACAACTGCGATCTGTCTTCAGAACATGTGGGATTTCCTTCTCTGCTCCTTTGCCTATTCACCCCTTTTGCAAATTTGTGGCTTCCCTGTCCAAATCTAATAGACCAGTCTCCACGCTGGACATGTTTTTGCGTAATGCTGGTCAGGTTATTCCACCTGTTGCCCGTAAATGGGGTGATATCTCTTCTCCTTCTCCATTGTGCTGGCGCACCATTTTTAAAAATATTAAGCGGGCTTCTAGAAATCCCAATCACCAGCACGTTCAGTTTAGTTTTGTGCACAGGATGTACTGTACTCCACGATTGCGCTTCGCTATGGCTCTCGATCCTGATACCCTTTGTAAATTGTGCCCACTTAGAGCCCTTGGTATGTTCTGGGAATGTCCACCTGTGGCCGCTCTTTGGTATGCGGTCTCCTCCTTTCTTTCTGATCTGCTGGATGTGACTGTCCCTTGTTCTCCTCAATCTCTGTTACTCTTAGAGTTCTCTCTCCTTTCTTTTTCCCCTTCTCAGCAACAGACGATTTCTTTATCCTCTGTCGCTGCAAAGCTTCTGTTGGTCTCAAGGTGGAAAGACCCGAGTCGTTGCACTTTCATAGTCTGGAGGGCTTCCCTTTACAATCTGATCATGTTGGAGCTGTCTGCTGCTTGAATAAATGGTGCCTCAGACGTTACTATCAAAAATTGGGAGCGTAATGCTTCACTTGTACTACAGTACATTGAGGAGAGCACATCACCTATTGTGTCTGGTTAATTTCTTATGTTCTTATGTTCTGGTACGGTTATGTAGATATGCTATATGGCAATATATTTGGTGTGTGTGTTGTGTATCTATGTGGATGTCTGGGGGTGTGCATGCATTTGCATTTATAGGTGTATGTGTTTTATTTATTATTGCTGTATGTATATTACTGTGTATGTATATAGATGTATATTCTTTTGTTTCCTTTAATGTCTTGGGGGGGGGGGGGTTTGGTTCTGGTGTTTTTTTTGTTTTGTATGTTGAACAGTTTTTGATGTGTCACTTTTTTGTGCATTGTAGTAAAACCCAATAAAAAATTGGTTGCAAAAAAAAAAACCAGAATGATCATTTAAAAAAAACAAAACCTTTATGAGGTTGTGCAAAGAGGGGTACGACTTTCATCACGTTTGCACTTCTCTACATCATTTTTGGCCAATTTTTTGAGTCTTAATGGCGGTGTCATCTGAGAACTTCTTTTTATAAAATGCATATTATGCATATTATGTAGACGGGATTTCAGGACGAGTCCTGCGATGCTGCGCTGATCAGCTGACTGGTGTTTTCACTAAGATCTTCAATGAGTCCCTAGCTCTGTCTATTGTGCCAACGTGTTTTAAACGGTCCACCACAGTTCCCGTCCCGAAGCACAACAAGCCCTCCAGCCTGAATGACTACCACCCGGTAGCCCTAACATCTCTGGCCATGAAGGTGTTTGAAAGGCTGGTAAAGAACTTAATCTGTTCATCCATCCCAAATTCCATAGACCCATTACAGTTCGCCTACCACCCAAACAGATCCACTGAGGCGTTACCTGCAAGATCGCTATTTTTCTTTATGCTGCAATTGTTTTCATTATTACTTTGTTTAACTTGACACATCACATCTTTAAATTCTCATCCTTGCATTAGAATATAGACCAGTTAATACTGATGGTATCTCATCCTGTGTCATATGTTTTAAAATTACTACACACTGAATATTGAACTGAAGCTTGACATAAAAAAATTTAATCGCAAATCAAATCGTAATCGCAATTTCTGTCAGAAAAATGGCGATTCGATATTTTCCCCAAATCGTGCAGCCCTAGTTGGCACCACGTCCTGGGTTATTCCCTGCTTTGTGCCCATAGCTTTCAGGATAGTCTCCAGACCCCCTGTGACCCTGCACAGGAAGTTGACCATCCCCGGCCAGCCCCCAGAGTTCTGTGGAAGTTAAAAACACTTTAGTCAAACAACAGACTAACCAAATCTCAGGCTGGAGTAAGCTTCAAAAAAGGAGCTGGTCATTACCTGAACAGAAGGGGAACATAAGAAGGAGACTAGAGCTCAGCTGACAACATATATCTCTCCCGTTCCTTGCTGATGATGGGAGGTCACTGAGACGAGGTGAGACAAGTAAATAGAAAGTCAGCTGGCTCCTGCTGACACCCAACAGTGTGACACAAAACGGGTGGCATTGCCGAAGACCTCACAGCTAAATATGGAAAGAGGAGAAATATTTTTAAAATGTAAATAAAATGTGGAGCACCTATAATAAAAGCACAGCTATTAGGTGCTAATGATCCAGTTCACACTCAAGATGCCTAAGTTTGATCAGGTCAATCCTGCGATGTAACATGGACAGGCAGGCGTAATGTACTCACTGTCTGCAGTATGAACAACATGGTCCCACACAGACAGGTGACCCCATAGAAGCGCCTCTCCAGGTTAACAAATACCTTCACTCAGATACTTATGCTCAAATGCTGTTCGCTGTCAGACTCTGCAACAAAGTCCTTGCAGCTGACCCCACACACATAGACTAACAAACACACACATCCAATACACCATGGTAGTTTCTATGTGCAATATTAGTTCTTGTCAATCCCTGTCACTCCATTGCGTGCCTGTCCATATAGATATATCCAGTGTTGTACATATATTTATATATCCACTCTGTACATATAATTATATATCCACTCTGTACATAATATACATACACTCTATTTATACATACATATATTTATCTGTTTACATATACACACATATATATATAAATATTTTTCAATATGCTCATCCAAATTTATGTTTCCAGATTGTTTGTGTAGTGCACTTTTTATACTGTACTGTTGGTACAGTTTTTATTCTATTATTTTTAATTTTGCTACTCTTGTCTTGCACTGTCCACTTTTCTGCCGTGACGATGCAATTTTCCACTTGTGGGACTAATAAAGACAAATTTGCTGCGATCTCTGACATTTGGACATGCTTCACTAAGAACTGTGCTGAGAGTTTCACTCCAGGAGAACACATGACCATAGATGAACGGCTGTTCCCTACCAAGGTTCCTTGTCCATTCAAGCAGTATATCGTATCCAAGCCGGACAAATTTGGGATCAAGTTCTGGATGGCCGCAGATTTGGAGACCGAATATGTCTGCAATGCATCCCCTTACTTCGGAAAGGACCCCAGTCGTCAGAAGTGGGAGAGGCTGGCAGAGAACGTGGTCATGAATCTGATGGAGCCATTTTTGGATGATGAGAGAAATGTCACAACGGACAATTTCTTCACCTCACTGGCACTGTCACACAGACTGCTTCAGCGCAAAACAACGCTACTGGGCACGGTGAATAAAGTTCGGCATGAACTTCCTCCACTTGCAAAGGACACTGCACAGCGGGAGGAATTCTCCACGTCAGTGCTTTGCAAAGCCTAGCTAAGCTCAAAATAAATAAATCACAGGGCCCTGATGGCATCTTACCTATAGTAAGATACCCAGAACCAGAGCTACTGGCACAAAGAAGGATTGCTGGGATTGCTGCGAGGATTGCTGGGATTGCTGCGAGAGAGTGGTGTTGAGCTGCAGCGATTGTTTGGGATTGTTTGGGATTGTTTTTTGGAGTGTTTTGAGTGTTTGTGTGCTTTACCTGTTTACATGGGTGGCTGTTTATTTCTATTTATTGTTCTTATTTCGGTCGGCGTGAGTGCTTGTCTGTCCTGTCTGTTAATTAACAGCGCGATTATTACCGACAGAGAGCTGCGGGTGTCGCGTGAGCGGCGTTTTTCTGTCCGCGTTTAAACTCCGTAACAAACACCCGCAGGGCGATTATAACTAATAGTATCTAACGTCGGTATCACTACCCGGCGCCGGAAAAGGACAGTTGCTCCTGAGCTTTGCTCGGTCGCCAGTCGGGGCCGGGAGGACATTTTCCACTTTTTTCCCGCTCCGGCAGTAGCCTGCTGTGAGGGGGTTTTTGTGGTTTTTCGACCTCCCAAGAGCAACTTCGATTTCGCCTTGTTTTTAGTTCATACTTGGTTCAGGCAGAGGTTCTTCTGGTAAGTAGTAGTAAATTTATCAGGTTTAAAATTTTAAATAAAATAATAATTAAGTTCCATTTTAACACAAGTAATAACTTATTTTAGTGTACTCCGCACGTTACTGCATTTATTGTTACGCAAATTAATCTTTATAGTTAAATACACTATATAAATTTACTGGGCTGGGAGTACGGGGCCATAGTGAGTTAGTTAATTATGGGGCCGGCTCAGTGTTGCGTTTGCAAGATGTTTGCCCTTCTGGACGTTAGTGTCCAGTCGGACTTCATCTGCGAGCGATGTAAGCTAGTGGACTCACTCATGGTCAAGGTTTGCGACCAGCTGGGGTGGATCCAGTTGTCGTGGTGCATGTTGGCACCAACGACATAGGCAAGGGTAGAAGGGCTGTTCTGCAGGATAAATTTATAGAAGTCGCCAATAAGCTTAGAAGCAGAACGTCCATGGTGGTATTTTCTGAAATACTCCCCGTGCCACGCGCAAGTCAGGCTAAGTTAGCTGAGATAAGGAGATTAAATGCGTGGCTAAAAGGATGGTGTAGGAAAGAGGGGTTTAGGTTTATGGGGCACTGGAGGACCTTCTGGAACAGGTGGGACCTGTTCAAGCCGGATGGGTTGCATCTGAACCGGAGGGGAACCAGTGTACTGGGAAGGCGTATTTGTAGAGTAGTTGAGGAATGTTTAAACTAGGGACTGGGGGGGCAGGGAGGTTAGTTAAGTATGTAACTGGGGGGAAATGGAAAGCCCCAAAAAATTATATTATAAGTAGGCACTGTAATAGTCCTACCCTTTGTTGTCTGTATTTAAACGCCAGGAGTATTAGGAATAAAATTCATGATTTAGAGGCTCTTATCTCATCAGACTCTTATGATATTATAGCAATAACTGAAACGTGGTTGAGTGATAAGGATGGACAAGAATATAATATGGATGGTTACACATTGTTCCGTAAAGACCGTATAGGTAAGAAGGGAGGTGGTGTTGCAGTATATGTAAAGGAAAACTTGCAGGCAAGGGAGCTTACTGATATAAGTAAAAGTACGGAAGCTATATGGGTAAAATTAGATGCTACAAACTCAAATAGCCTAATTGTCGGTGTTTGTTACAGAGCACCCAATGTAGCTGCTGAGGAAAGCAGATTGTTATACAGTGATATTAGGATTATGAGCAATAAAAATGATGTGGTAGTTATGGGTGATTTTAATCTACCGGGGATGCAGTGGGACATTGTTGCTGGCTCTTCTGAAAATGAACTTGAGATGGTGGAATTAGTACAGGATTGTTTTTTTACTCAGTTTGTTAACACCCCTACCAGGGGAGATGCCATTCTTGATCTTGTTTTGTCTAATAACCAGGACAGGATTGGTAAATTAGACGTTTTAGAACCACTTGACAGTAGCGATCATAACATGGTTAAATTTGAGGTTAAGTTTAGTGCCCGAAGAGCAAAGTCCAAATCAAAAATATATAATGTTAGGAAGGCTAACTTCAATTGTATGAGATTAAAACTAGAAACTGTGAACTGGATGGAGTTAAATAACAAAACTGTTGAAGAGGCATGGGAATTTTTTAAAAGCACATTATTGCAAGTGCAAGAGGACTTCATACCTGTTTCCAGCAAGAATAAATCTAGGAAATTGCAACCTAGGTGGTTTAATAGGGAAATAAAGTATAAAGTAAGGAGGAAAAGGACTTTGTTCCAGAGATGGAAAATAACTGATGATGACATAATAAAGCAAGAGTATCTAAATCTACAGGCTGAATTAAAAAATGACATTAGACGAGCTAAAAGGAATGTCGAAAGGAAGATCGCATTGGAGGCTAAGGATGACGTTAAAAGTTTCTTCCAGTATTTTAACTCTAAAAGAGCTCTAAAAGCTGAAATTACTAATCTGCAGGATAGTAAGGGTCTTATAATTGAAAACGACATTGACATAGTAAATGAGTTCAATGATAGTTTTGCATGGGTATTCACTGTTGAGGACACTAGTAACTTACCAGTTCTTATTACTAATCCAACATCGTCTATAACTAATATACTAATATATATATAACTGAAGCTGATGTTTTGCAAAGCCTAGCTAAGCTCAAAATAAATAAATCACAGGGCCCTGATGGCATCTTACCTATAGTGTTAAAAGAGATGAAGGATATTATTTGCCGACCCTTAACATTACTGTTTCAAAAATCCTTATCTGAAGGTGTGGTACCTTCTGATTGGAAGCATGCCAACATAACGCCCATTTTCAAAAAAGGGGATAGAAGTAATTTGTCAAACTATAGGCCAATCAGTCTAACTTGTATAACTGGTAAAGTTATGGAGGCTATAATCAAAGAGAAAATGGTAGATTACCTGGGACTCAAATAACATTTTGAGGGATAGCCAGCATGGATTTAGGAGAGGTAGATCCTGTTTAACAAATCTGTTGGAATTTTTTGAGGAAGCTACTCAGGAAGTTGATGATAAGAAGGCCTATGATGTCATCTACTTAGATTTCCAAAAGGCTTTTGATGTTGTTCCCCACAAGAGGCTCTCACTTAAACTCAAAGCGACTGGTATTTTAGGAACTGTAGCGACCTAGATTGATAACTGGTTAACGGATAGGAAGCAGCGAGTAGTTATAAGAGGCTCAATGTCACAGTGGGCCTGCGTTCATAGTGGGGTACCGCAGGGTTCAATTTTAGGACCACTTTTGTTCCTAATTTACATAAATGATATAGACACCAATATATACAGTAAACTGGTGAAATTTGCAGATGACACCAAGGTGGGTGGTGTAGCAGATACTGAACTAGCGGCTCAGCAGCTACAGCGGGATCTTAATTTAATTAGTGACTGGGCTGACACCTGGCAGATGAAATTTAACATAGACAAATGTAAGGTACTGCATGTAGGGAGCAGAAATATAAAGTACAGGTATTTTATGGGACCTACTGAAATAAAGGTAGCTGATTATGAGAAAGACCTTGGTGTGTATGTTGATGCTTCAATGTCTCATTCTCGCCAGTGTGGGGAAGCAATAAAAAAGGCCAAAAGGATGTTGGGGTATATCTCCAGGTGTGTGGAGTTTAAGTCAAGGGAGGTAATGCTAAGATTATACAATTCCTTGGTGTGACCTCACCTAGAATATTGTGTACAGGTTTGGTCACCATATCTTAAAAAGGACATAGCGGCCTTAGAAAAGGTGCAGCGTAGGGCCACAAGAATGATTCCTGGTCTTAGAGGAATGTCATACGAGGAAAGGTTATTTGAGCTAAATCTGTTCAGCCTCAAGCAAATGAGACTGAGGGGGGACATGATCCAGGTCTATAAGATTCTAACAGGTTTGGATGCTGTTCAACCGAATAATTACTTCAGCATTAGTTCAAATACAAGAACTCATGGCCATAGGTGGAAATTGGATTTAAGGAAGCACTTCTTTACACAGCGTGTAGTCAGAGTATGGAATAGTCTTCCTGATAACGTAGTGCAAGCTGAATCCTTGGGTTCCTTTAAATCAGAGCTAGATAAGATTTTAACAACATTTTCCTATAATGGTTGGTCGAACTCTTATAGGGGAAGCGCAGGTTTCATGAAATGAAGTCAGAATTTCAAGTTATAATGAAATCTTCATTTTGTGTTAGTTTGTCATGATTTCTTCACGTAAACACATTTCCTATAATGGTAGGTCGAACTCTTATAGGGGAAGCGCAGGTTTCATGAAATGAACTCAGAATTTCAAGTTTTAATGAAATCTTCATTTTGTGTTAGTTTGTCATGATTTCTTCATGTACACATTTTCCTATATGGTAGGTCGAACTCTTATAGGGGAAGCGCAGGTTTCATGAAAAGAACTCAGAATGTCAAGTTATAATGAAATCTTCATTTTGTGTTAGTTTGTCATGATTTCTTCACGAAAACACATTTTCCTATAATGGTAGGTCGAACTCTTATAGGGGAAGCGGAGGTTTCATGAAATGAACTCAGAATGTCAAGTTATAATGAAATCTTCATTTTGTGTTAGTTTGTCATGATTTCTTCACGAAAACACGTTTTCCTATAATGGTAGGTCGAACTCTTATAGGGGAAGCGCAGGTTTCATGAAATGAACTCAGAATGTCAAGTTATAATGAAATCTTCATTTTGTGTTAGTTTGTCATGATTTCTTCACGAAAACACATTTTCCTATAATGGTAGGTCGAACTCTTATAGGGGAAGCTCAGGTTTCATGAAATAAACTCAGAATTTTAAGTTATAATGAAATCTTCATTTTGTGTTAGTTTGTCATGATTTCTTCACGAAAACACGTTTTCCTATAATGGTAGGTCGAACTCTTATAGGGGAAGCGTAGGTTTCATGAAATGAACTCAGAATTTCAAGTTATAATGAAATCTTCATTTCGTGTTAGTTTGTCATGATTTCTTCACGAAAACACGTTTTCCTATAATGGTAGGTCGAACTCTTATAGGGGAAGCGCAGGTTTCATGAAATGAACTCAGAATGTCAAGTTATAATGAAATCTTCATTCTTTGTAAGTTTGTCATGATTTATTCACGAAAACACGTTTTCCTATAATGGTAGGTCGAACTCTTATAGGGGAAGCGTAGGTTTCATGAAATGAACTCAGAATTTCAAGTTATAATGAAATCTTCATTTCGTGTTAGTTTGTCATGATTTCTTCACAAAAACACATTTTCCTATAATGGTAGGTCAAACTCGAATACGGGAAGCGCAGGTTTCATGAAATGAACTCAGAATGTCAAGTTATAATGAAATCTTCATTTTGTGTTAGTTTGTCATGATTTCTTCACGAAAACATGTTTTCCTATAATGGTAGGTCGAACTCTTATAGGGGAAGCGCAGGTTTCATGAAATGAACTCAGAATGTCAAGTTATAATGAAATCTTCATTTTTTGTAAGTTTGTCATGATTTATTCACGAAAACACGTTTTCCTATAATGGTAGGTCGAACTCTTATAGGGGAAGCGCAGGTTTCATGAAATGAACTCAGAATTTCAAGTTATGATGAAATCTTCACCTTGTGTTAGTTTGTCATGATTTCTTCACGTAAACACATTTTCCTATAATGGTAGGTCGAACTCTTATAGGGGAAGCGCAGGTTTCATGAAATGAACTCAGAATGTCAAGTTATAATGAAATCTTCATTTTGTGTTAGTTTGTCATGATTTCTTCACGAAAACACGTTTTCCTATAATGATAGGTTGAACTCTTATAGGGGAAGCGCAGGTTTCATGAAATGAGCTCAGAATGTCAAGTTATAATGAAATCTTCATTTTGTGTTAGTTTGTCATGATTTCTTCACGAAAACACATTTTCCTATAATGGTAGGTCTAACTCTTGTAGGGGAAGCGCAGGTTTCATGAAATGAATTCAGAATTTCATGTTATAATGAAATCTTCATTTTGTGTTAGTTTGTCATGATTTCTTCACGTAAACACATTTTCCAATAATGGTAGGTCGAACTCTTATAGGGGAAGCGCAGGTTTCATGAAATGAACTCAGAATTTCAAGTAATAATGAAATCTTCATTTTGTGTAGTTTGTCATGATTTCTTCACGAAAACACGTTTTCCAATAATGGTAGGTCGAACTCTTATAGGGGAAGCGCAGGTTTCATGAAATGAACTCAGAATGTCAAATTATAATGAAATCTTCATTTTGTGTTAGTTTGTCATGATTTCTTCACGAAAACACGTTTTCCTATAATGGTAGGTCGAACTCTTATAGGGGAAGCGCAGGTTTCATGAAATGAACTCAGAATGTCAAATAATAATGAAATCTTCATTTTGTGTTAGTTTGTCATGATTTCTTCACGAAAACACGTTTTCCTATTATGGTAGGTTGAACTCTTGTAGGGGAAGCGCAGGTTTCATGAAAACAACTCAGAATGTCAAGTTATAATGAAATCTTCATTTTGTGTTAGTTTGTCATGATTTCTTCACGAAAACACGTTTTCCCATAATGGTAGGTTGAACTCTTATAGGGGAAGCGCAGGTTTCATGAAAACAACTCAGAATGTCAAGTTATAATGAAATCTTCATTTTGTGTTAGTTTGTCATGATTTCTTCACGAAAACACGTTTTCCTATAATGGTAGGTTGAACTCTTGTAGGGGAAGCGCAGGTTTCATGAAAACAACTCAGAATGTCAAGTTATAATGAAATCTTCATTTTGTGTTAGTTTGTCATGATTTCTTCACGAAAACACGTTTTCCTATAATGGTAGGTTGAACTCTTGTAGGGGAAGCGCAGGTTTCATGAAAACAACTCAGAATGTCAAGTTATAATGAAATCTTCATTTTGTGTTAGTTTGTCATGATTTCTTCACGAAAACACGTTTTCCTATAATGGTAGGTTGAACTCTTATAGGGGAAGCGCAGGTTTCATGAAATCAACTCAGAATGTCAAGTTATAATGAAATCTTCATTTTGTGTTAGTTTGTCATGATTTCTTCACGAAAACACGTTTTCCTATAATGGTAGGTCGATCTCTTGTAGGGGAAGCGCAGGTTTCATGAAAACAACTCAGAATGTCAAGTTATAATGAAATCTTCATTTTGTGTTAGTTTGTCATGATTTCTTCACGAAAACACGTTTTCCTATAATGCTAGGTTGAACTCTTATAGGGGAAGCGCAGGTTTCATGAAAACAACTCAGAATGTCAAGTTATAATGAAATCTTCATTTTGTGTTAGTTTGTCATGATTTCTTCACGAAAACACGTTTTCCTATAATGGTAGGTTGAACTCTTGTAGGGGAAGCGCAGGTTTCATGAAAACAACTCAGAATGTCAAGTTATAATGAAATCTTCATTTTGTGTTAGTTTGTCATGATTTCTTCACGAAAACACGTTTTCCTATAATGTTAGGTTGAACTCTTGTAGGGGAAGCGCAGGTTTCATGAAAACAACTCAGAATGTCAAGTTATAATGAAATCTTCATTTTGTGTTAGTTTGTCATGATTTCTTCACGAAAACACGTTTTCCTATAATGGTAGGTTGAACTCTTGTAGGGGAAGCGCAGGTTTCATGAAAACAACTCAGAATGTCAAGTTATAATGAAATCTTCATTTTGTGTTAGTTTGTCATGATTTCTTCACGAAAACACGTTTTCCTATAATGGTAGGTTGAACTCTTGTACGGGAAGCGCAGGTTTCATGAAAACAACTCAGAATGTCAAGTTATAATGAAATCTTCATTTTGTGTTAGTTTGTCATGATTTCTTCACGAAAACACGTTTTCCTATAATGTTAGGTTGAACTCTTGTAGGGGAAGCGCAGGTTTCATGAAAACAACTCAGAATGTCAAGTTATAATGAAATCTTCATTTTGTGTTAGTTTGTCATGATTTCTTCACGAAAACACGTTTTCCTATAATGGTAGGTTGAACTCTTGTAGGGGAAGCGCAGGTTTCATGAAAACAACTCAGAATGTCAAGTTATAATGAAATCTTCATTTTGTGTTAGTTTGTCATGATTTCTTCACGAAAACACGTTTTCCTATAATGGTAGGTTGAACTCTTGTAGGGGAAGCGCAGGTTTCATGAAAACAACTCAGAATGTCAAGTTATAATGAAATCTTCATTTTGTGTTAGTTTGTCATGATTTCTTCACGAAAACACGTTTTCCTATAATGGTAGGTCGATCTCTTGTAGGGGAAGCGCAGGTTTCATGAAAACAACTCAGAATGTCAAGTTATAATGAAATCTTCATTTTGTGTTAGTTTGTCATGATTTCTTCACGATAACACGTTTTCCCATAAAGGTAGGTTGAACTCTTATAGGGGAAGCGCAGGTTTCATGAAAACAACTCAGAATGTCAAGTTATAATGAAATCTTCATTTTGTGTTAGTTTGTCATGATTTCTTCACGAAAACACGTTTTCCTATAATGGTAGGTTGAACTCTTGTAGGGGAAGCGCAGGTTTCATGAAAACAACTCAGAATGTCAAGTTATAATGAAATCTTCATTTTGTGTTAGTTTGTCATGATTTCTTCACGAAAACACGTTTTCCTATAATGGTAGGTCGAACTCTTGTAGGGGAAGCGCAGGTATCATGAAAACAACTCAGAATGTCAAGTTATAATGAAATCTTCATTTTGTGTTAGTTTGTCATGATTTCTTCACGAAAACACGTTTTCCTATAATGGTAGGTCGAACTCTTGTAGGGGAAGCGCAGGTTTCATGAAAACAACTCAGAATGTCAAGTTATAATGAAATCTTCATTTTGTGTTAGTTTGTCATGATTTCTTCACGAAAACACGTTTTCCCATAATGGTAGGTTGAACTCTTGTAGGGGAAGCGCAGGTTTCATGAAAACAACTCAGAATGTCAAGTTATAATGAAATCTTCATTTTGTGTTAGTTTGTCATGATTTCTTCACGAAAACACGTTTTCCCATAATGGTAGGTTGAACTCTTGTAGGGGAAGCGCAGGTTTCATGAAAACAACTCAGAATGTCAAGTTATAATGAAATCTTCATTTTGTGTTAGTTTGTCATGATTTCTTCACGAAAACACGTTTTCCTATAATGGTAGGTTGAACTCTTGTAGGGGAAGCGCAGGTTTCATGAAAACAACTCAGAATGTCAAGTTATAATGAAATCTTCATTTTGTGTTAGTTTGTCATGATTTCTTCACGAAAACACGTTTTCCTATAATGTTAGGTTGAACTCTTGTAGGGGAAGCGCAGGTTTCATGAAAACAACTCAGAATGTCAAGTTATAATGAAATCTTAATTTTGTGTTAGTTTGTCATGATTTCTTCAC